>NC_081174.1:28833695-29133695 GCF_012432095.1 Onychostoma macrolepis
GTAAAAACTTTTATAATATTTCAAACGATTTATATTACAAATAAATGCTGATCTTTAGAACTTTCTATTCATCATGGTTTCTACACTGTAAAAAGTGATGTTGACTTAACTTAAAAAAATTGAGGAAACCCAAAAAATTATTACGTAAATAATAATAATTTAAAAAAAAGTTAAGTGAACTTGACAATTCACTTAACTTATTTTTTTAAAATTATTATTTACTTAATAATTTTAAAGGCAACGGGTTTCCTATTAAGTTAAGTAAACTTATCACTTTTTACAATGTACAAAAATATGAAGCAGCACAACTGTTTTCAGCATTGATAATGAGCAGAAATGTTTCTTGAGCACCAAATCAACATTTTAAATAGATTTCTGAAGGATCATGTGACACTGAAGACTGGAGTAATGATGCTGAGGATTCAGCTTTGATCACAGGAATTAATTACATTTTAAAATATATTTAAATAGAAAGCTGCTATTTCAAATTGCAGAAATATTTCACAATATTACAGTTTTTGCGGAATTTGATCAAATAAATGCAGCCCTAGTGAGCAAAAGAAACTTCTTTTTAAAAACATTTAACTGTAAAAAATATGTTATAATAAATAGAATATGTAATGGAATAACAGTAATAAAGTAAACTGTAATAATAAATTTATTTATTTATTTTAAAAATGTAATTTAAATTGTTCAATTTGTAAAAAGTAGAAAATATGTATAATATTTAAAAAAAAAAATTGTATGAGCTAGTCATTCAGATATTAATGAGGAACATTAAGTGTCCTATAGGATAAAAATGTAAGATTCATTTTTTTTTTTTTTGGGCAAAAAAGGGTTCATGTGTAATTGACCTTTTATTCATACCCTTCAGAGTACACCTGGTGGCGCTGTTGTTCAGGTTTTACTTCCTCTTCCTCTACCATCATTTTATATCTGAATCGGGCTGCTAGCAAAAAATTTCTAGCACATAATTCCATATTTCTGGATTTTATCAAACCGACCTGTCGTTCACAGTTGCATCTCACTTTACCTCCTTAGAGATCAGATCCATCATTTCTGAACCCGAGTGTGGCTGCGAGAGTGTGGCTATTGTTTTAACGTGTTAATAGTTGTAATGCCACAAGAGACGAACACAGACTGTGGAGTCTCACTGGTTTCGACTACATGGCCTTGGTGGTTGTTTCAACCTGCTTTCACAGCAAGTGTCATTCTCACCTTGTCTAAAGCATCCCAACATGCACCTGGCTCCTGTTCAAAGTGTCTGGCCATGTGCCATCCCAAACCGCTCCTTTTGTCAAACAGCACTATGATCCCATGTGAAATGCGGCCCCTCAGAAAAGGGAAGTTCTGGATCTGATCTCTTAGCTGGCAGACTGCTGTTCTTCTCCAGCATGGATTGAAGCTCAAGGGCTGCATAATGCAGTGGAAACGCTGGTTTAAGGGTGTGTTGCTGCACCCGTTCCCTGTGGAAATGTGTATTATAGATGAGAGGTTAAGAGGGATACACCCTTACAAGATTCCTGATGCGTTAAAGGCCCCTTAAATATCACTATTAGCACATGAATTAAAATTCAATTAATAGACATTCTGAAGCATTTTTACATGTATAAAAAACAGTTATGCAAAATCATATAAAGACATCAGCAGATTTGTTTGGGATGGTGTATAATTTGTATAAAAAGTATTTTACATTGATTAATAAAAGCAAATCTCATCTATATATGTTTAGATGATGATAAATCAAAATATTTAATTAGTTCTACTGTTCAATAAAATTATTTTAAATGGTTATAAATTTGTTATTATAAATGTTATTATTAGATATGTATACAGCTTTGATATTCAACAACACAAACATATATATATACACACATACATACATACATACACATGATATACAGTTAGTAATAACTAATTATTATAAATTGTATATAAATATATTGGTAATATAAACAACTATATGTCAATGTTCAAGAAATAAATGTATCTTAATGTTCAATAAATTAGTTATTCTAAATCTAAATATATATTCATATATATAATATATGCAACTAATAACTATTATTTATTATAAATTATATATAAATATGATATATAGTTAAACCACTCTATACAAGTATAACAAATATGTATCTCAGTGTTAAATAAAATAGTTTGTATTAATTTGTTTATACAAGTAATATATAATATAGTAACTATTTATTTGTTGAATATTCAACTCTTACCTGTAATAAAAATCACTGTAACTATTGCAGTTGCATTGAAGTAGTTAAATGACATATTATTGGCCTACAGCAACTGAACACAAGTCAAACCGTCATGTGATTTAGTTTAGAGCTGAACAACACAAGGAAACTTTTTTAATTTTATCAATGCTAGAGGGCGCTCTAACTGAGAAAATCTGGAAAAATGCTTAACACAGCGTGTTGAAGTTTACCATAAAAACAGCTTTAATTCACATAGACAGCACAGTATATTCACATTTGCCAGTTTTGGTCATTTTGTCCACTTGCATGCTAAGTACCCCGTAATTGCTAGTTGTGAGTGTATTTCACCTTTAGATTACGTTTATAGATTTATCAAGTGACTTTGATGTTGTTGAACGTTTAAGAGATGCTTGGTGAGTTCCTGTTGATTCCACACCTCATGAATGTAATTGAAGGCAGTGGGGTCCACAGGGCTGCGTGTGGGTGTGGATGGTGGAGGTGTGGAGAACACAGGCGGTCTGATGGTATCAGGCTTTGGCAGAGATCAGATCTCTGGCATCATCAGCAGCTCCTCCTGTGAACCTGCGGCGCTGCTGCATGGAGGAACCAGGTGCTGCCTATTCATTAGCCATTAGCGCTCAAAGCTGCAGCCAGACTGGCCCTTAAGCTGGGTACACACTAAAAGATTTTTAAAATCTTATAAGATCTTCAAAATGTGAGAGACCACAAACATGAGGACAAAAAAATCCTAAATTTAACCGTTTTGCTCCTATAGTGTGTGGTGTGCCGCGATGTGACAAAGACAGCACACCACACACAAAGAGATTTTCAACCAGAGTCCCGACTGTGAACACGGGAAATCTCGCAAAATCTCTCGAGATTTAAGAATAAATAGGCCTATGTTTTACAGGACACGTTGTATAAACACTCGTGTTGTTGCTACAAATCAACAAGCTGATCCTCCATCTCTGCTGTCCAAATCCTTTTGTGCTGCGCCATGACTGCTTATGCTTCCGTCTTCTGTCAGCTCGCTTTCTGATTGGATATTGTTTCGTTTCACGTGATAATCTCCAGATCGTACGCGCGTTTGTCCTCGGGGTTCCACCCACACATCAGGATTTCTGATCGTAAATATTCAACATGTTGAATATTTAAACAAACAAACAAACATGTTGAATATTTACGATTCGCAATCTCCGACGTTCTTCCGAGCAGATTCAGTCACACTTAACACACCTCACACCACTGGAAAATCTGATGAGATAATCTTTAGAACCACCAAGATAATTGGGACATTACCTAGGATTGTCGGAAGGGGAGAAATCGGCCCAAAATCAGCCCGATTATCTTGTGGTGCGTACACCTGCAAATAGGTCTTATTCCCGGACTCTTCGTTTACTTTGCTTAGGTTGGCCGCACACTAGAGGATTTTAAGCCCGATTTTAAGCCCGATTTGGCTTAAATTTGGGGGGCCTGATTCGCGGCTTGTCGCAAGCGATTTTTTGTCCAAAAATTCTCTATTGTGTGGTGTCATTACTATTATTTATCTGTTCCCGATCGAGACGGAGCGTCGCCGAACTCAAATCGTAAATATCAAACATGTTTGATATTTACTCTTGATCGGGCTGCCTCTGACGTGATACCCGCTATAGCCAATGAGAGCGACGCAAGCGTCACCTACCGGATTTTGCATGCTTTTGTTGTTCTTTTTCTTTTAATTATATTTTACATTTAATGTGTCAAATCCAAGGTGCACAGCAGGTATTTACAGAAGCTGCAGTAAAAGTACACTGTGTTTAACTACCCTGATTTGTGGTGTGTGTGTGTGTGTGTGTGTGTGTTTGTGTGTGTGTGCGCACAGATACTGAAGGAAGGACAAACAAACAATGAATGACCTCAGATAAGACATTCACTCTCCCCTGTGTTTCACAGTGTGAGGTCAAATCAGGACATCCTTAGTGTGATGAAGGTGTGGTATATATGTGTGTATTTACAGTTGGATCTCAAAAAATTAGAATATCGTGAAAAAGTTTTTTTTTTTTTGGTAACATTTCAAAAAGTGAAACTTTCATATATTCTAGATTCATTACATGTAAAGTAAAACATTTCAAAAGTTCTTTTGTTTTAATTTTGATGATTAGAGCTTACAGAACATGAAAGTAAAAAATCCAGTATCTCAAAATATTAGAACATTTACATTTGAGTTTCATTAAATGACCATCCATACAGTATAAATTCTTTGAAACCACAATAAGGGGGAAGACTGCTAACGTGGCAATGGTCCAGAAGACAATCATTGACACCCTCCACAAAGAGGGTAAGTCACAGAGGGTCATTACTGAAAGGTGTGGCTGTTTACAGAGTGCTGTATCAAAGCATATCAAATGCAAAGTTGACTGCAAGGAAGAAATTGGGGAGGAAAAGGTGCACAAGCAACAGGGATGACCGCAAGCTTGAGAATACCGTCAAGCAAAGCCGATTCAAACACTCGGGAGAGCTTCACAAGGAGTGAACTGAAGCTGGAGTCAGTGCACCAAGAGTCACCACGCTCAGAAGTCTTCAGGAAAAGGGCTACCAAGCCACTTCTGAAACAGAAACAACGTCAGAAGCATCTTACCTGGGCTGTGGAGAAAAAGAACTGGACTGTTGCTCAGTGGTCCAAAGTCCTCTTTTCAGATAAAAGTACATTTTGGATTTAATTTGGAAATCAAGGACTGGAGTCTGGAGGAAGACTTGGCACAGAATCCAAGCTGCTTGAAGTCCAGTGTGAAGTTTCCGAAGTCAGTGATGATTTGGGCTGCCGTGACTGCTGGTGTTGGTCCATTGTGTTTTATCAAGTCCAAAGTCAATGCAGCCATCTACCAGGAGATTTTGGAGCACTTTATGCTTCCATCTGCTGAAAAGCTTTATGGAGATGCTGATTTCCTTTTCCAGGAGGACTTTAGCACCTACCCACAGTGCCAAAACCACTTCCAAGTGGTTTGCAGACCATGATTTTACTGTGCTTGATTGGCCAGCCAACATGCCTGACCTTAACCCCATATGAAATCTATGGGATATTTTCAAGAGAAAGATGAGAAACAGTGGCTCTAACAATACAGACGAGCTGAAGGCTCAGTAGTGCCTCAGCAGAGCCAGAGGCTGATCGCTTCCATGCCACACACCTCACTGATGCTGGAGCTTGTGCTAAAGGAGCCCCGACCAAGTATCGAGGGCATAAATTAACATACTTTAAAGAACTTGAACTTTTCTGTTTTGCAAATCCTTTTTTTTTTTTTATTGATCTTAAGAAATATTCTAATATTTTGAGATACTGGATTTTTTACTTTCATGAGCTGTAAGCTCTAATCTTCAAAATTAAAACAAAAAAACTTTTGAAATGTTTTACTTTACATGTAATGAATCTAGAAGATATGAAAGTTTCCCTTTTTAAAATATTACCAAAAAAAAAAGAAATTTTTCACAATATTCAAATTTTTTGAGATGCACCTGTGTGTGTGTGTATGTGTGTGTGTATATATATATATATATATATATATATATATATATAAATTCACACGTGTATATACACACACACCAAAATATATACAGTCATGGCCAAAAATATCGGCACCCTTGCTAAATATGATCAAAGAATTTAAAATGGGGGGAAATATCATTATGAAATAAATGTTTTTCTCTAATACACGTTGGCCACAATTAACGGCACCCTTTTATTCAATACTTTTTGAAACCTCCATTTGCCAGTTTAACAGCTCTAAATGTTCTCCTATAATGCCTGATGAGGTTAGAAAACACCTGACAAGAGATCAGAGACCATTCCTTCATCCAGAATCACTCCAGACCCTTTAGATTCCCAGCTCCATGTAGGTGCTTCTTCTCTTCAGTTCACCACTCATTTTCTACAGGGTTCAGGTCAGAGGACTGGAATGGCCAGCAGAAGCTTGGTTTTGTGCTCAGTGACCCATTTTTGTGTTGTTTTTGAGGTTTGTGTTTGGATTATTGTACGGTTGGAAGATCCAAACATGGCCCATTATAAGATTTCTAACAGAGTCAGTCACTTATTGATCTGTTGGTATTTGATAAAATCCATGATGCCATGTGTCTAAACAAGATGTCCAGGACCTCCAGCAGAAATATAGGCCCACAGCATCAAAAATACAGCAGTATATTTCATTGTACACATGGGGTAGTTTTTATCCCTGTGTTCACCAAACCCATCTTGAGTGTTTGCTGCTAAAAAGCTATTTTTTTTTTTAGTTTCATCTGATCATAGAAGCCAGTCCCATTTGAACTGAATATGCTGGAGTTTGTTTTTGGATGAGCGAGGAGAATTTTCCTTGAAACCCTCCCGAACAACATGTGGTGATGTAGGGTGCTGTTTGACTTTTTTTTTTTAAGGTTTTCTGACCCCGAGACTCAACTATTTTCTGCAATTCTCCAGCTGTGGTCCTTGGAGAGTCTTTAGCCACTCAAACTCTCCTTCTCACCGTGCATTAGGACGATATAGACACACGTCCTCTTCCAGGCAGTTTCCTAACATTTTATGTTGATTGGAAATTCTTAATTATTGCCCTGATGGTGTAAATGGGAATTTTCACTGCTCGAGCTCTTTTCTTAAAGCCACTTCACTAATTTGTGAAGCTCAATTATCTTTTGCTGCACATCATAAATATATTCTTAGGTTTTTTTCATTGTGATGGATGATTAAGGGAATTTGGGCTTTGTTTTCCCTCCTATTTATATTTCTGTCACCTTGGAGTGCTCAAAATTGTGAATATGAATGGGAATATACTTCAGAGATATTTTACTCATAAGAATTTCTAGGGGTGCCAATAATTGTGTCCAACATGTAATTGAGAGAAACATTTATTTCATAATGATATTTCCCCCCATGTTAAATTCTTATTATCCAATGAAAGGTTAGATTTTTGTGAATTTTTTTAAATAAAAGATCAAAAGGATTAACAATGCAGATTAATTTTCACAGCCTTCTTTGATCATATTTACCAAGGGTGCCGATATTTTTGGCCATGACCGTATACTTATAGGAATAGGAAAAACAGAAAAAGAATCCACTGTTGCATGACTTTAAAACATGTGATAAATGTTTTAACATACATAAAACAGTTTGAAAACATTAAATATTTAATTTCCAATTAGTCGCCCACAGTGGTGGAAAGAGTACTGAAAATTTGTAATTAAGTACAAGTACTGTTACAATGCTGAAATAATACTCAATTACAAGTAAAAGTACTGGTGCCAAATCAGTACTTAAGTAAAAGTACAAAGTACTCTTCTCAAAAACTACTCAAAAGTAAATGAATTACCAAAAAATATTCATTGATATCAAAGATCTATGTGGATTATAGCTACTTTGAACAAAACCCACTTTTATCTTATTGACAAAGTATGTGAATTAGTGGTCATGATAGCGGAATTTCTAACTTAAAATATCAATAGTAAAGTACCCATGAACCAGAAGTTGCAACTGACTTCAGTGTTGTGATGTATTTCCAAGTGAAAGGAATATTGAATAAAGGGCGGGGTTTTATTGTGGTGCACCTCCACTCCACCTCTTGCTCAGAGCAGATTCACGGTTGGATAGGAGTGGTTAAGAATATTTGCATGTTACGTCTGACATCACGCTTCACCGCTTCTGGGTCCTAACACTCTGCCAGACGCCCCAAGAAAACCAAACTGTGCTAATATACACCCACGATGTCATGTAATACTGAAAATGTTTTTTTTTTTTTTTTTTTGCACAGCAAATTTTTAAATGCTTAGCTTAAATATGTAATATTAAATAAATAGTGCTCATAAATGGCTGTTGAGATAGTATTCTCAGGTGAAATGAGTAGAGGCTTGGACCCAGAAACAGCCGTTCTTACGTCATGACTTAGCAAGAGGATTCTCCCCAAGCTGTCAGACTAACATCAGCGTGAGAACGCCATTCCGAAGGGGAAACTAATTTTCGGTTTTTGATTAAAGATTATGACAGCCTAAATAAGTAGGATCATTTTTGATTTCATGACGACTTTAATAATTTTAAGTACCATTGGCAAAACTACACTGTAGCCTATACTGCCATATAGGTATTTTAGTATCTAATTTTATTTATTTATTTTTTTTTTGTCCATCCATTTTTTTTTTTCAAGGCAATCATTATTTCAAGCTTTAAATGGTTTAATTCAAGTCTTAAAAGACACGTTTGCTTTATATGATAAACAGATTTTAATATAGGCTTTTATATATATATATATATATATATATATATATAAACATTGATCAATTACCATTACAAAAATCTCAATCTTAAACATTTCCTCATTCTGTGTATTTGTGTCTTTAAAATAGGGTAACTTTGTCGCAAAAGCTTACAGCACAAGGAAGCATGATTTAAAATTTGATTTCAAACTGAATTGAATTTACAAAAAAAGACAAGCACACAGTCAGTAATAAAATAAAAATAAAATGAAATAAAAATGACCTCGATTCAGTTGAGGTATTCGAAATATGACAACACTGCAGCGCCGGCTTTTCCCGGATCAGATATCAGGGCTTTTATTGGTCTGTTTACGATCAGATATCTTGATTGGCTACTGAAGTGCCATCAAAGCTTTGAATTTTTAGTTCAAATTGTGGGCAGCGTACTCAGTAACGAACTATGATTTAAAAGTAACGAAATAGATTATTTTGCTTAATTTGTAGCCTACTTAAGTACAAGTAAAAGTACAGCTTTAAAAATATACTCAAAAAGTACAAGTACCCGAAAAAATACTTAATTACAGTAACGTGAATAGTTGTAATTCGTTACCTCCACCACTGGTCGCCCATTTGTAGGTATAAATGCATAGTCTTCTTGTGGTGTAAGTGCATTAATTAATATTTACTGAATGGTATCGATGGGCCGTGAAATAGAGGCCTGAATTTAAGGCTTGTGTTTTTAATCTGGAGATTATGTTCAGATCCAAAGCCTGGATTAAATGCAATCCTCCCCATGGGCAGAAAACATCCAGGAGCTTCAACTCTAATTGGCTTTGGCTTTTACCAATTCCACGAAAACAATGAGTAGCTGACAACTTAGAAAAAACAAAGCAATATTACTTCTTTCATCTGTAATGTAACCTGAAATATTGATTGTGAACGTAATTTGTCAACTGTTTTAATGTGACTACTTCCATTCACTTACTGTATTCGCATCGTGAATGAAAACCCATCAGTGCACTAATATGAGTTTGTGTGCATCTATGAATTATTTATGTAGATTGGCTCCAGGCGCCCTGTTTATATTGAGTGTTATTTATTCACATTGTCCAAGAATGTAGAGCAAATGGTTTGATCTTCCACTGAAATATCCATTCAGTTCACTCCACACACATTGTCTGCCTCTTATAAAGAAGAAAAATACAGTGATGTGAGTAGGTGAGTGATGTAAGTTTGAGTTTGTGTTGACAAAACCCAGAGGACGTTAATGTACAAGCCCAGCCGTCTCTCCTCCCTCCCATCTCTCTGTACTTTTAATGCACTACAGCTCACGCTCTTAATATTATGAACGTTTATTTGTGGCATCTGGATGGTTCTGCTGGCAGATTCATGTCCAGTACAAACACATCCAGACACTGAACAGACATGAGTAACACGAACGAGGAAAAAACACAGGTGAATGATTAGAAGAGAAACACACACAAAAACCTTTGATCAGAGATGTGAAGATCAGTTAACAGAGCTCATCTATCTATCTATCTATCCATCTATCTAGCTATCTATCATTTGTTCTATCTGTCTCATCTGTCTTTCTGTCCATCGATGAATATAATCTTCGTTCTATTGTTCATTCCATCGTTCCGTTTGTCTGTCATTCTATTATTCTGTATTATTCTACTATCTGTCTTATCTGCCTATCTATTGTTTGTTCTATCATTCTATCTATCGTCCGTTTGTCTGTTTATTGTTCTATCATTCTGTCTGTCGCTCTACAAGTCTATTTTTTTGTTCTGTTGTTTGTTCTATCATTCATTCTATTATTTTATCTGTCTATCTATTGTTCATTCCTTCATTTGTTCTATTCATCTGTCTGTGCTACTATCTATTGATGAATCTAACGGTAGTTCTATCTTCTATTTATTTTAGCATTCCGTTGTTCTGTCTGTGTATCGTTCTGTTGTTCGTTCTATCAATCTGGTGATCATTCTATCTTTCTGTTCATCTGTCTGTCTATCATTCTGTCTTCCTATAAGATGTTTCTCTGTAATTATTTATCAAATTTATTAGTGATTTCTGAGTGCAAGATGATTCACCACCAATTTTTGTTTTCTTCTGTGTGTGTACCCATTTTTATTAATTTGCAACTATGATTCACAATAAAATGCTCAAAATATAATTGGATTTACTCATAACATTATATCATCCAAGAAGGTACTGAAATCTGCCGAGCATTCAGTCATTCCATTTATCTATCTGTCTGTCTTTCTGTTTTTCTATCAGTCTGTTGGTCTTATTTGTTCTGACATTTGTTCTATCATTCTATCACTCTGTTGTCTGTGTCCCTTCTATTGTTTGTTCTGTACTTCTGTCCATTGTTCTGTCATTGTTTATCAGTCTATCTGTTGTTCTGTCTGTTATATAACGATGAATCTATAGATTGTTCTATTTATCTCTTTTCATTCTATCGTTCCATCATCTGTTGTTCCAGCATTCTATCTATCCATCGTTCCGTTGTTCATTCTGTCTGTCTGTCAAACATTCGTGCTATCCTTGTCTGTCATTCTGTCTGTCTGTTTTAACGATGAATCTATAGATTTTTCTATCTTTCTGTTCATTCTATCATTCCATTATTCTATCTTTCCGATGTTCTATCTATCCATTGTTCTATCATCTGTCATTCTGTCTATCATTTGTTTTATCAGTTGTCTATCTATCTATCTATCTATCTATCTATCTATCTATCTATCTATCTATCTATCTATCTATCTATCTATCTATCTATCTATCTATCGTTCTATCGTTCTATCGTTCTATCATTCTATCTATTGTTCTATCTGTTTTATCATTCAATCTATCGTTCTATCTATTGTTCTATCTGTTTTATCATTCAATCTATCGTTCTATCTATTGTTCTATCTGTTTTATCGTTCTATCTATCGTTCTATCTATAATTTTATCGCTCTAACGTTCTATCGTTCTATCTATCGTTCTATCGTTCTATCTATTGTTCTATCTGTTTTATCATTCAATCTATCGTTCTATCTATTGTTCTATCTGTTTTATCATTCAATCTATCGTTCTATCTATTGTTCTATCTGTTTTATCGTTCTATCTATCGTTCTATCTATCGTTCTATCTATAATTTTATCGTTCTAACGTTCTATCGTTCTATCTATCATTCTATCATCATTCTATCATTCTATCTATCTATCTATCTATCTATCTATCTATCTATCTATCTATCTATCTATCTATCTATCTATCTATCTATCGCTCTATCGTTCTGGCGTTCTATCTATCATTCTGTCTATTCTCTGTCATTTTACATCATTTTGTCAGCCTCCTCCAGTGTGTATTTTTTCTTTCTTCTCAGTGTTGGCATGCTGCTGCTGCTTTGGCTTTAATCTCGGCTGATTTCAGGTTGAACACACTCGTCTCTCACATCCTCTCTGATCTCTGCAAGCCGTCACACACACAGATGGTCACCTGGACCTTTCGCTGACCTCAACACCTGTAGCATCGCCTCACCTGTGCAATTTGTCGTGATAATTATTTTTTCTTTTTTTAGAAGACCTCCTGAGAGTAAGGTTTGAGGTATTGCATTCAGTCAGTCACTTGATTTATATTATGAAAATGTTACCCCTTTATTGAACTTTTATGTAACTATGTTAATTCTGAAGAGTATATAAATTGTAAAAGATAAATTGTTTAGGTTTTAAAAACAGATTTAAAAAATTGTTTAAAATGCATAATCACTTTGTACTTTAGTACATTACAGTATTGTCAGCTAAAACAAACAATGATTTTTTAAAAATATTTTTGAATATTTTTTTTTTTTTTTTTACTATTTCTACTTCAAAATTGCATATTTAATTCAATGTGTTGTTAGTTGTTTCTCTGTAATTATTTGTCAAGTTTATTAGCAATTTCTGTGTGAAATATTTTCCCAGTTTTGGGAAAATTGGGAAAACTGTATTTTTCACAATAAAATGCTTAAAAGGTCATTTTATTTACTCACATAACATTATATCATTCATAAATCCTAAAGAAGGTACTTGAAAGTGTTTGTAAAGGCTGTAAAATGTCGTGTTTCACGCTGTTTTCAAACAGGTCTCAGAGTTCCAGGAAACCAGAATTGTAGAATTTTCAAGGATTTGCAATTTTAGCAACGTTCCATTCTAGGATTTAGTTCCACTTTTTTTGCTCTTTGTTGAAGGGAACTACAGAACGGGAACTAGCAAAACGACATTTAATCCAACGAATTCCCTCTTGGCTGAGCGCTGGTCAACCAGGCTTTCCAAATACAACTGTACTGGTGAAGAATTATTTCTGCTGGCCGACTCTGGAGAAGTGCGTCGCCGATTCTGTGAACAGCTGCCAGGTATGTGCTCAAAATGTCTTGGACAGCACACTGAAGGCTTGAATCTTTTTATACAAAACTTTACCATGCACATAACGGTCAAATGAAAGTCAAAACAGTCCTCTGACTGCAGTTACACTACATTTCACAAACTGAATCCGTGCAGCAAAGCATCTGTTAACTGGCACTGAGAGCTTTCTGATGTGGTTGACCATTGGAAAAAGAGCTCATAGTTACGCATAGGCAGACTGGTCTTCTTTGCAAATTACTGTGACTATAGCTCAAACAAAACTTTTCAATATGTTTTAAAGATTCGCTGACATGAACTGTAGCAAATCTGGTGACTAGTCCGAGAAGTGCCTGATATATGTAAAACCTGACTCTTGGGGAATTGCATAAAGCCAGTTAATTACGTTGGATTTTGCTGTTTTGCCATATTATTTTTGAATATCCTGTTGATTTTGGTGAATTGGTTCATTTGAATGGTGCATATGAATGATTCATTGATTCATTTAGATAAATGCTGTTGTTTGTACCTTTTTGTATTTGATTCTGTTATATGAGTTTTTCTTCTTTTATTAGTTATTAGTTAGCTTTTCAAGTTTCATGCTGCCGTTTCAGTTGAGATCCTGATTTCTTTTTTTTTTTTTAATTCTGAAAATAAATGACATCATCTGATATATTTAAAAATATATTATTCTCTTTAACTGCTTTTGATTAGTAACATGTAGCTTAACTGTTAAATTATAAGTAGCTTGTAAAGCTCTGTATGCTTCAGCTGTGATTTTGGGTACAGATGGAGTTCAGATTTTTTCCCCCCCTCTAGCATCTACAGGTTACGCTTCCCGTCATCATTAGCAGGTCTGTGTCAGCCAGCGGCCCAGAGGGAGTTCAGAGAGGACCTGAGTTGTGAGATGAGGTGAAAGCCGCCCATATTCCCACAGTGACGGTACAGTCTGTTCACATTATCAGGTTACAGAATCCATGGCAACATGGGACATCTCGGCATTTTGGGATTAAAAGTACGACCAGCCTCGCTCACCCTTTTTATTTCTTTCTCTTTTCTTTACATACACAACTATTCAAAAGATAATTTTGTATATAACTTTTATGCTCACCATGCATTTATTTGACCAAAAATATAGTAAAAAACAGTAATATTATGAAATATTATTAGAATTTAAAATAACCAATTTCTATGTAACTATATGTTCAAATGTATTTTATTGCTGTGATGCAAAGCTGAATTTTTATCATCATTACTCCAGTCTTCAGTGTCACATGATCCTTCAGAAATCATTCTAATATGCTGATTTGCTGCTTAAGAAACATTTCTTATTTTTATCAGTGTTGAAAACAGTTGTTTATATTTCATATTTTTGTGAAAACTGATAATTTTTTTCAGGATTCTTTGATGAATTGAAAGTTCAAAAGAACAGCGTTTATTTGAAATAGAAACCTTTTATAACAATATAAATGTCTTTACTGTCACTTTTGATCAGTTTAATGCATCCGTGCTGAATAAAATGATTATTTCTTCTTTATTCTTTTAGTATTTTTTGGTAAGCAAGAGCGTCACTATTAATATTTCTCATACTTTGGTGCACTTAGATGCTTTATTCTGGGAGATGTTATTTTACGCCATTTGTGCCTTGACTTTCTTAAATGTTTGTTAACCGTTGTTGTAATCTTCAGCACAAATTGTTAGTGCACTTTAGTTTTTGTTGTAATTAGTGCTGCCAACTGATTAATCGCATCCAAAATAAAAGTTTTTGTTTACAGAATATATATGTGTGTACTGTGTATATTTATTATGTATATATAAATACACTCACATGCATGTACTGTATATATTTAAGAAAAATGTTATTGGTATATTAAATATATGCATATATAATATAAATATAAATATATGTATGTAAATACATGTAAATATTTTCAAAATATATACTGTGTGTGTGTATTTATATATACATAATAAATATACACAGTACACACACATAAACAAAAACTTTTATTTTGGATGCGATTAATCGTAATTAATTGTTTGACAGCACTAGTCATAATAATAAGCAATACATTTTTGTTCAATGGACCTTGAACTTTGCATTTGTTTGGTGTGCAGATTCCTTTTTTCTTTTTGTATTTCTTTCCCCCATTAATTGAATGCACCCAATTATATTTTCTTTTTTACTCAACTGGCACAGAATTTACATCATTTGCAATACTTCTCTAAAATGCCACTTAAAGGGTTAGTTCATCCAAAAATGAAAATTAGCCCATGTTTTACTCACCCTCAAAGCATCCTAGGTGTGTATAACTTTCTTCTTCCAGACAAATCCAATCGGAGTTATATTAAAAATGATCCTTGCTCTTCCAAGTGTTAGAATGGCAGTAGGCGGGTGTTTGTCAACAGTCCAAAAGTAGTCAAATAAAGCGCACGCATCCATAATAAAACATGTCTCACACGGCTCCAGAGGGTGATTTAAAAGCCTCCTGTAGTGAATCGATGTTTTTTTGTAAGAAAAATAACCATATTTAAAATGTTATAAATACTTTCTCTCACTTCTGCTGACTGTCATACGTGCAATCCGTTCCGGCGGATGACGTAGACCTGCACCTGAGATATGCTAGTCTCGCGAGTTTGTTTACAGGAGCAAAGGAAGCAAAGTTTCCTTACTTTACCAAAGGAAAACCAGTCTCCTCTTGGCTTATATCGAAGTCCTCCTGTATTCTTCTTTACAAATCCTCATTTTGTGATTCTAACTCGTGACCGCTAATTCTCTCCTCCGCGCTTCTGCGTTCATCACTAATCACCGGCGCACCGCCGGAACAGCTTGCACGTATGACAGTCAGCAGAAGAAAGAGAAAAGTATTAACATTTTAAATATGGATATTTTTCTTACAAAAACGTATCGATTTGCTACAGGAGGCCTTTATTCACCCCCCAGAGCTGTGTGAGGCACATTTTATTATGGATGGATGCGCTTTATTTGACTACTTTTGGACTGTTGAACAAAAACACCCACCCATGCCATTATAAAGCTGGAAGAGCGAAAAAAATATTTAATATAACTTAAAGAAGTCATATACACCTAAGTAAAAACATGGGCTAATTTTCATTTTTGGGTGAACTAACCCTTTAAAACAACATTCAACAGATGCTTTAGCAGATGCTGAGATGTTTTAGATTTATGTATTCGTATTTGCTCTTGTTAAGATGTTTGCGAAATATTTGAAGAGACACATTGTTGAAAAATCCTTGCAACACATAGTAACCACGTAACAACACACTCACATTACAAATACCTGGTGTTTGTTTGAAACACCCTAACAGCCACCTAGAAGACCATAGCAACCACATAGTAACACACTAAAACATTCCAAAATACCTCCATAACAACACCCTAGCAACCAGCTAGTACACCCTTTTGCATTCGCATCTTCAGAAAATTTACTCTATATGCTTTCAAAACTGTGATTGTGCATACGTTTTGTCTTTTTATTGGTTGATACTGATTGCTCATTAGAGGCTGGATGGCATTTAATTAAAAAGCAATTGCGTGCGTGTGTCTTGAACTAATTAGGAGCGGCAATTACCCCAAACTGTGACTGCGTCCTCCTACCGGCCGCGGGAACAATGGACTGTCTGTCAGCGGCGGTGTTGCCCAAGCATAACAGATGTGTGTGGACACACTAGACAATGGCGTGGCTGGATAAGTGGGTTCCTGATCTCAGAGGCGGGGGGGAGGACAGCAGCTTGTGTCCGAGACGCCCGCGTGGGGCGAGGGAGAAATCCACAGGACCAGATCCGTAATGCACTCTCTCTCTCTCTCTTACGCACACACACACGCACACACACTCAGACCTGTCACGGCCCCTGTGGAGACAGACCCTGCTGATCGGCTGCTAATGGACATCTGCCATAAATGCCTCGCACCCGTCGTTCTGATGAGACGGAGATTAGCGTGTATCGTAGATGCACGTCGTCTCTCGCCGCTCACCACAAAGCAAACTGACAAGAAATGATGCAAAATCCACTCGGCTGAGTGGAAAATCCCCCGTATGAAGTGACACACAGTCCATAAGGAAGGACGGATCAGCCGAGATACGTGTCAGTCCATCTGAACCGGGGCCAATTTTCAAATTAGCACTGATTTCTCTAAGGACAACAGCCAGCATTTTAGCTTACTAAGTTTACTTGCTAAGCTGCTTTGAAAGTTTAGCTTCACAAGTTACTCCTATTTTAAAGTAGTTCAGTTTGAAAATGTGGTTTAATAGTAACTTTATTGAAGGAACATCTTTGTTAAAGGTTAGGTGTGTAATTTCTGCACGTTAGCATCACCAATCATATAAAATAATGATTGTTTTCAAACATATATTCCCAAATTCTCTCCATTGGTCAGCCCAACAGACCAAATCGCATGCCATTAGTTCAAATAATGTTATGTTGGGATCCAGGTTGAGAAGTTCAAACAAACACTTTTTGGTGAATCAACCTAAAAAATCAAGCTTTATTCAAATTACCATTGCATATAAAGCTAAAGTAGGCAGTGTAATTAATATTTATATGCTATTATCATATTTATAAATTTTTTAATTAGCTGTTTTATAATATTTTAACAAATATAATTTTATTTTTATATTTTTAGTTTACATTTTAGTTGAGGTTTAAGTAATTTTTTATTATGTGCTTTAGTCTTTTAAAAAAAATTTATTTAGCTCTATATTTTATTTTTATTTATATTTATATCAGTTTTAGATTAAAAAATTTGAGTACTTCAGCTTTTATTTTTAGTTA
This sequence comes from Onychostoma macrolepis, assembly GCF_012432095.1. Classification (NCBI taxonomy): domain Eukaryota; kingdom Metazoa; phylum Chordata; class Actinopteri; order Cypriniformes; family Cyprinidae; genus Onychostoma; species Onychostoma macrolepis. The sequence continues at coordinate 28,851,274 of NC_081174.1, forward strand.
GTTGCCAAGGCAAAAAAAAAAAAAGCCTTTATTATCAAATGGCTACATCCAAAAACTCTCTAAAATAGTCTTTAAAATTAATTTTTGTCACGTGTCTACCTGTCTGAAATTCCCGTTTTCCTTATTTGGTCTGGTTCCGTTTCTCATTTGTTAATTATCATTCATTGTCCCCACCTGAGTTTCATTATCTTGTTTGCTCTTTTGTTCCTGTCTGTATATAAATCCTTAGTTCTCCCCTTGTAGTTTGTCCGATCTTGAGTTAACTAAACCCAGTGCCTGCGCCACGAAGGTGCCTCCCTATCTCCGCGCTGCCAGAGCGCATCCAAGAATCCGCACTTCCAGAGCGCCCCCCCAGTGCCTGCGCCACGAAGGCGCCTCCCTATCTCCCCGCTTCAAGAGTGCCCTCAAGAGTCTCCGCTGGCTCCGTCCAGCTCCGCGCTGCCCGAGCGCCCCCAAGAGTCCGCGCAAAGACTGAAAGCCCCTAATTTCACCCTTAAAATTTTTTTGGGGGGGCTATACCCCAGAGATTCCTGCTCCATCTTGGGCGCCCAAGCTCCCTGCTCCGTCTTGGGCGCCCAAGCTCCATACTCCGCCACGGTCACTCAAGCTCCCTGACCCGCCATGGCCCTCCAAGCCTCCTGACCTGCCATGGCCGCCGGAGTCCCCTGACCCGCCATGGTCTCTAAGTGTCTCCTGTTCCGCCCTGGATGCCTCCTCAGTATCCCTGTCCTACACCGGCTTCCAGGGCGCCCCCAGGTGGTACTGTTACGGCGCGGGACGCGCCTTCCGGGAGGGGGAGGTACTGTCACGTGTCTACCTGTCTGAAGTTCCCGTTTTCCTTATTTGGTCTGGTTCCGTTTCTCGTTTGTTAATTATCATTCATTGTCCCCACCTGAGTTTCATTATCTTGTTTGCTCTTTTGTTCCTGTCTGTATATAAATCCTCAGTTCTCCCCTTGTAGTTTGTCCGATCTTGAGTTAATTAAATGGGAATGTGAGTTGATGCGGTTTCTTTCTCCTGGCTTTCATTTATATATTTTCTACAACCACACACCTGTGACAATTTTAGACTTTTTGGATGTAGCCATTTGATAATAAAGGCTTTTTAATTCACATGAGTGCCATGGTCATTCTGAAGTATTCTTTGATGGACTGTGATAAATCCTAGACCAGAGCGCACCTTGTCCCCGAGACGCACTCTCTATCATTGGACTTAGTTTTTTTTTTAATATAAAAAATACAAATTAATAATAATTGAAAAAGTAAATTTTTGGGTAATATCACTTATTATTTAGCATTACTTTGAATAAACACTACTAAACCCCAACTTTTATAACTGTCAAATACATAGGTTTCTGCAAAAAAAAATTTTTTTTTGTCATTGATCCTTTCACCTAATATATTTATTTGAAGTAGATCTGAGATTTGGGACTGAGAAATGATTTATTTAAGTAAATGTTTTAATTAGGTATCACATTTGCTTGTTCATTGGTTCTCTGATGTTGGTTATGGTCACACAGAATGCATTGTCATTGATTTTAAAACTATTTATTTTAATTAAACATTCTTGTGATTTAATTATTAGTTTTCCATTAAACTCATAAACCCCCTGCAGTTCCTTCACAAACACCAGTTTGGGACACCATGACATAATATAATGTTTAATTCATTTCATTTAGTTAATAACAAACGGAATATTTTCTTACTCTTTGTATTTTTATGTCAATATGGTACAATATGATCCTGTTTAAATCAATTTGATAAACAAGTTAGGTCAAAAGTAATCTAAAAGTAGTCTGATTATATTACTTAAAATATGTAATGTAATGGATTACATTACTAATTGCAATTTTAGTCATGTAATTTGTAATCAGTAATGGATTACAATTTGTAAGTAATCTACCCAGCTCTGATGAAATGCAGAGACCCAAATAAATCATTGAATCGTTTTTTGATCGCTTCATTAAGCACCAAATCTCTAAAATGAATTGAACCTTTCAGGGCTTCTTTTGAGAGAAGTGCATATGACTGTTACTTCAGTCCGTATTTCTCACTAATTTATTCTCTGTTTAAACCACCTGAGCTACTACAACACTACTAAAATAAGTAGTTGGAAGTAGCGTAGCTAATTTGAGTTCCTCACTCTCTCTCCCCCATACTGGAGTTAACCCAGCTCATCTCAGAGTGTGTTTGTGTGTGTGTGTTGACTTGTCTGGTTTTTGTGTTTGCTGTCAGGAACAGCATGGCAGCGTGTCCGCAGAGCATGTTGGAATGGCATGTGAGGACATGTCGGTGCAGAAGGCAGCTGCCACCATCAGGTGCTGGAGGAGGAACCTGCCGTCCGCCTGTGTGGCTCTGACTCACTGGCACCTTCAGCCGCAGGAATCCCCCGATGTGAAGAACTCATTATTCACTTTTGTCCTGTCTTTGTCTCTGTGGCTGAAGCTGTCAAACTTGTCATTGCCAGAGGAGCGCTGTTATTCCTCGGGGATTCTCTCTCTCTCTCCCCCTCTCTAGGAAATGAAAATCACTGCCATGTGAAATGGAATCGCTGTTGCCCGTTCCTGGTTCACTGAAGGAGATGCTCGTACTCCAGTAATTTTTAATCAGCACGAAAGCCTGCGAGAGTTATATTCAGATGGCTGCTCCGCAAATGCTTTGTGTTTCTTCCAGTTCTTCGTTTTTGGTGAATCAAACAGCAGATTTGTGGCTACTACTACCACCGCAAATTATACTAATAATCATCAATACTTTTACAGCATTTATTAATTTTGGTTAATACTAATTTCTACGTGCATTAAGTTGTATAAATTAACATTAGTTGATGATGTTGTATGAGCAAACGTGAATTAGCAATGAATAACAATATATACATTACCATTCAAAGAGTCTGTAGGATTTTTTTAATTGGATAATTAATTGAAATAAATTAATACTTTTATTCAGCATGGATTGATGAAAAAGTGATGGTAAAGACATTTATAATTATACGAAAGATTTCTATTTCAAATAAATGCTTTCTATAGAACTTTCTGTTCATCAAAGAATGAAAAAAAAGCTTTCTACAAAAATATGAAGCAGCACAACTGTTTTCAACATTGATAATAAATGTTTCTTAAGCAGCAAATCAGCATATTAGCATGATTTCTGAAGGATCATGAGACACTGAAGACTGGAGTAATGATGCTGAAAAATCAGCTTTGATCACCGCAATAAATTACATTTTACAATATATTCAAATAAAAAATCTTTTTTTTTTTTTCAATTGTAATAATATTGAGCAGTCTAAACATTCAAAACATTTTTTACCAACCCCAAATATTTTAACTGTAGTGTATTTATTTATGAATTAGCATTAACCTAGATTAAATTCTGTGAAAATAAATAAACAAGCAAAAAAAGAATCTTAATTGCTAGTTCATTATACCGAATGCATTAACTAATGGTAATATATTAATGTTACCATTAAATCAAAGATTCTCCGATTTTGTCAATCATATTTCAACATGTATCAACTAACATGTTTTTGGCCTGTGGAAGTGCATATGCTTTTAGTCGTGGAATCTCTGCTGAATGCTTCTGATGTGTGCTCTGTTGTGGTAGAAATCAATAACTATGTTTCCAGCCTTGTTCTTTTCACCTTATCTGTCTACTGTTGTCTCAATAACACTCTGTCTCTTCTTTTCTCAGGCCGCTGTGCTTTTATGCGACTATTACAGATACCCTGAGTGTTTTTTTTTCTTCTCATTTGATGGAATTGTCTTTGTCTTTCCTCTAGCGAGACCTTCAGCACAGCTGATCCCAGCACAGAAATCTCAACAGCCTCCGATCCGTGTTCTGGGTAAAAGTTAGAGGAGTATGGGGATGAGATGGTGGTCAGACTGAATGTCTTTCTTCATCTAGTGGCAAGAGGACTGACATATGCAACTTTTGTTTGTCTTTTTGAAGGTAAAGTGTGTATTTTTCAAAAATAATGACTTACAAAATAATGACTGTTTTCATACAGGTTTTCTGAAGACTTTATCCATAATCAACAAACATTGATTGAGGTAATGTTGCTCTGGTTTGTTTATTTATTTATTTTAAATTAATAATGTGAGATTTATTTATAATAGGGTTTGTAATTACGTATAATGTTCAGTTTTTATGATTTGTCTTTGCATTGGATAACTTTATTTATTTATTTATTTATTTATAATTTATTTTCATTCTTTTTATATTTAATATTATTTATTTAAAATATTTTTTACTTTTATTTTTCTTTTATTCTTTTAATTTAAATGAATATTTAATTGTATTCATTTAACTATTTATTTATTTAATTTATTTATTCATTATAATGTTCTTTAATGATCTATAATGTTCAATTGATGGTGCTTTGTCTCTGCATCTAATAACATTAATAACTAAGCAAATTGTATTTATTTATTTGTTTAAAATTGTATTAATTTTTAGCATTGCATTTTATTTATTTTAACATTATTATTTATTGTATTTTAACATTTATTTATTGTAATGTTCTGTAGTGATCTATAATTTTCAATATTTGTTGCTTTGTCTCTGCATCTAATAACCTTTTTAACAAATATTTTCCCCTTTCTTTCTTTCTTTCTTTCTTTCTTTCTTTCTTTCTTTCTTTCTTTCTTTCTTTCTTTCTTTCTTTCTTTCTTTCTTTCCTCCCTCATGCATGGTCTCTCTTTATCTTGACAAGCCTGAAGCAAACATTTATTTTGAACCAGAACTGATTAATCATTAACAGGATGTGCATTATGCCTCTTTACATAGTTCAAAGGCTCGTGAAACGACTGTGTGTGTGTGTGTGTGCACCTCCGCACCTCTTGCACCTTAGCATGTTTACTCTGAGTGGAATTTGTTAGTCTCTGTCTCTCTCTCCACACGTGGCTGGGTAAAGAGGATTAAAGTGATGCAGCACTGCATCTGTCTGTCCTCCAGCTCGCAGCTTTCAGTCCCCAAGCTTTGATGTGTTAAATGGGGCATCTTCAGTGTGTTTGCGTGTGTGTGTGTGTGTGTGTGTGTGTGTGTGTGTCAACCTGAAAGGCAGAAGAGAGCAGAGAGGATGTAGAAATGCATGTGAAGAAATGAATCATGGGTCTAATGGAGCGCACAGCCTGTGTAAACCATTAAAGTTCCCTCGGTGCTTGACAAATGCAGAATATCATCAGCCCGGCAGATAGAAGGATTAGCCATGCTTTTTTGTTCATTTGTGTTTCCATCTGAATTAATCAGCATTCAGGAGAGGTTCGTTTGCTCAATTAATCTTTCTGTATGTCTGTTTACTCATTCATTGGCTCTGTGGCGTCTTACAGCAACACAAAGCAACAGGCGTTCTGATCACTGATAGCATTCAGCTCAAGCTGAAGCTGCTTAATTCGAGCTTGTAATTTGTGTTCACAAATTGCCGTTGATCATGACCCTAGCGTACAAATCTACAGGTATTGTTATTAAAATGAGCGTTGTTCGCTCGACTCTCATTATAATGACAAGAAACAAAAGAAAACAAACAAAAAACGAGGGAAAACAAAAGGTCAGTGTTGTGGGTTTATTTTTTTCAAATTTCCATGTAACAGCCATTTCACTAACAAAACAGTATCGTGGAATTACCATGGATTTTTTGTTACGGTATGATCTTAATTATTTGTTTTTTGGATGCGTACCAAAGTGTACTTGGAATACCATGTAAATATCATGTTACATGAAGTCAGTAGCATGGCATCTCAAGTATGGGTTTGTGTGTATTGTGCAGGATAATGATGTTACCGTCGGATGCCATCACTTTTTTTTTGTAAAAAGCAGCTTCATTTCATGTCATTAGTAGTTTGTAATTCACCCACAATGTTTAGTGTACAGATGTGAAAAATATTTCAAAAGATATGGATTAAGGAGAGGTGTGCTAATACTAAATGGTCAGGCTAATCATTTTTGCCTGACAGATCATCACATAGATTGATGGAGAGGCCCGAGAATATCAGACAGAAAACAGCAAGTATCCACCTGGCAACTACCCATATCACCCTGGCAACCTGGCCTAGAAAACACTCAGAACACCTTAGCAACCATCTAGTAACATTCAGGTCTTTAGCCAGAACACTCTAGCAACACCCAAACAGCCACTCCAAACATCTTAGCAATTGCCTTGCAACTGACCAGAAAACCCTAGCAATCATGCCTATCAAGACCTTAGATACCTTACAGAACATCACAAGACTGCCCTAGAAACAGTCAGAACACCTCAGAAATCACCCAGAACACCCTAGCAGCCTTTCAGAATGCCTTAGCTACTGCTTAGCAACCATCTAGAACACTCTTTTAGCCACTGAGAACCCCTTAGTAACCACCCAGTGAACTCTAGGAATGTCCTAGAAACTACTCGGAACACCTTAAGAATCATCTTGCAACCACACAGGAACTGCCTAACAACCAACCAGAAAACCCTAGGAACACCCAAGAAACCATTCAGAATACTTTGGAAATTGTCTAGCAATTACACTAGCAATCAACCAGAAAACCTTCGGAATGCTATAGAAACCACTCAGAACATTTTAACAACTTCCTAGCAACCACTCAGTACACTCTAGATACACCCAAGCAGCCACATTTAGAATGCCTTAGCAACCGCCTAGCAACCACCCAGAAGACATTACAAATCACTTATAGAACAAACAGAAAACCTTAGGAACACCCAAGAAACCACTCAGAATAGCCTAGAACACTTTAACAACTGCCTAGCAACAACCTAGAACACTCTCTTAGCCACTGAGAATCCCTTAGTAACCACCCAGTAAACTCTAGGAATGCCCTAGAAACCACTCAGAACACCTGTCTAGCAACTACACAGGAACACCTTTGCAACTGCCTAGCAACCAACCATAAAACCTTAGGAACGCCCTAGAAACCTTAGCAACTGTCTAACAGTTACACTATAGCAACCAGCCAGACAACCTCAGGAATGTCCTAGAAACTACATAAAACACTTTAACAACCATCTTAGCAACTGCCTAGCAACACCCTATGTAATAGAGGCAAGCTAGTAAGAGCTGTGCAGGAACACGTTCTCACTCTCACATATCGTCACATATTGAAGCTTGGTCCAACTTGGCGTTGCTTTTTGACGCTCAAGGTACCCCTTTTGCATTATTTTTCGACTTGCAGGGTCCTCTATTGTTTTCAGTTGTTTGTCTTAATTTAATGGTTTGCATGAATTTGTAAAAAATAGAAATAATTTTATATAAATTTATGTTTTCATTGGAGTGCCTAACCCCGCCCCTAAACCTACCCACTTCTGAACAATATAAAACACGTAACAGGCAAATATAAGTGCAGTCACAGGTATTTATTGCAAAAACTGACCATAAACAAGCAGTATAAAAGCATTACAAACAAGACGTGTTGCATTCCAAGTCTTCTGAAGCCATACATTGTCTTTATTTGAAAAAGAGTGTAAAACATAAGGTTTTAATCTCTGAAAACGATCTCGCTCCGTTAATGCCCTTCACATCTCATTCAAAAGCATACTTCCGTCCCGTAGCATGACGCAATCAGTCACGAGACACACAAGAGCCAATAGCATTTCACAACCAAGGTTGACATAAGGCTTCTACTGATGGCATTTTTTGAATTTGCACACAGGATGAGCTTTACGGCGGACGGAGACTGCGATCATGTCTATTCCTCTCACAAATCAATCGATTTGCCTCGGAAGACTTGGAAAATGAATACTTTTTGAATAAATTATGACGGTAGTTGTATCTGCCTGTTATATTTTGTGTTTTATTGACAAATGGTAGGTTTAGGGGCAGGGGTTGGGTTATGTGCTCATAAATGTGTAAATAATGTAATATAAATAAAACTGTTGTGACTGTTTACATTGAAAAATCACACTCCAACATATATGCAATAATGGCAATATTATTACCCAATATATAATTTAATCATGACGATAAAATTCCCAGACATTGCATTACCATGTAAATGGTACATCAAAATCACATTGGAAAATGTTTTCATTCATGAATTATAAAAAAATAAGTTTGGATAGTGCACTATCATGTCTGTGTTCAAAACTGTGAGTAACAGTTAAGGGGTTAAAGCAATGGAGGACCCTGCAAGTCGAAAAAAGCATCAAAAAGCGACGCCAAGTGGTCCTGACCAAGCTTCAGTTGGGAGTGAGAATGTGTTGGCAGGAAAACCTCACTTCCCTGATCTCAAGAGTCTCAGTAGCAACTGTGTTAGGGGCTGTGGTCTTTAGCATCATTGTTAATGCGCCTGCCTCCCATATCAGTCAAGTCAAGTGACATGTGGCCGAGTATAATGACCCATACTCTGAATTTGTGCTCTGCATTTAACCCATCTAAGTGCACACACACACACACCGTGAACACACCTGGAGCAGTGGGCAGCCCTATTGCTGCAGCACCCAGGGAGCAGTTGCGGGTTCGATGCCTTGCTCAAGGGTCTCACCTCAAGGGTATTGAAGGTTGAAGAGAGCGCTGGTTACCAGACAGGGCGTTACCATTGTCTTCTGAGACAGACAGATACTTCGGAGATCAGACAGACGGATACCAGAGGAGATCTGCATCTACATCTACAATTCCTACCGGACCTGAGACTCGAACTTGCAACCTTCAGGTTACAAGTCCGACTCTCTAACCATTAGGCCACAACTACCCCCTGAAAAATTTCACCAAGTCCTAAGGGGGCACCCCAGACCATGTCGGAAATGCTGGCATCAAATCGAATAGAACTGAAGGGGTTACACTGGTGTTGTGACCTGGATAGGAGTGAGGTTTAGGGAGGCGAGTGTAATAAAGGTCAGCTAGCAAGAGCTGTGCAGGTAAACCTCACCCCCCTGATCTCAAGAGGTGCTCTAACAGCTGATGTTAAGGGCTGCAGTCTTTAGCATCTTTGTTAGTGCCCCCACCTCCCATGCCATAAATGCTGCTTCAAGTCCTGTAGAACCGGAGGGGTTTCACTCACCAAACAGCCAGGAAAACTTCGGAACACCCTAAAAACCACTTGACAACATACCTTGGCAGTTATCATCACCACCAAGAAACAGCTCAAGCAATGCATTGTCAAATGCAGGGGAAATATTTAAGCAAATTTAACCATTGTTGCATTGGGCTTTGCACTGGCAAGCACCGCTTACCCTGTTTTCTGAATATGTAAAAATCTAGTGTTTAGGTTTTGTTGTTTCTGTAAAGGCCCCATTGTGATACAGTGCACTTGGCATAAATAGACCTGAAGAAATCACAGAGGCCTCTTAAACATTCTGCCCGGCCCTCAGTGCAGGGATCCAGCCCCTTAAATGGGTTTAAACGACATTGTTTCTGGGCCTGTAAAGAATACATAGTGTCTGCCCTGGGGTGAAAAGGCTGGTCGGCAGGCAGATCAGGGAGGGGGCTCCAGTCTTTATTAACCCTAGAGTGGCCAGCTAATGTGATTGAAGAGGTGCCACCTGGCTGTGTGTATGCGTGTGTGTGTACAGTCAGCTGCCGTAGATTGGGGAGGACCAGGTGCTGAGGTTTGGCTCTCCTAATTGTTGCCATGTAACAGCGCGCTTGACTGCACCGTGCGGCTTGGGGCGAGAGGATTAGAGCAAAGAAAGACGCTGTTGCTGACACAGAAGTCCATTTTCTTTCTTTCTTTCCAGATCCCCACCCCCCTATCCTCCACAATCCCAGCACTCCTCCCAAGAAAGACTGAGGGATGAGGGCGGACAGACAGAGGGAGAGAAGCCGGTCGTATTGTTTAATACACTGGAGGTGGAGATCTGGAGTGGATTTTGAGAAAGCAAGATATTGGCTCCATCTGTTTACGAACTTGATGACTCTGAAACTCATCACTCCTTCACCTCATTAAAATACAGTCGACTGTAAATCTCGGAAGCTCGAGAGAAATAATGAGAAATGCTTAAGTGGAGATACTGAAGTGGAAGCACTCAGTCCCAATATTTGGGATCAAAGCTTGCATATTCCAATATGAACTCAAATATTTCTCATGAAAACCTAATGATGTGAGCAATGCTATGCACACAAATTGAAAAGCTTTATATACTTATTACGGTACCTCAACAATATTTCTCCTGGAAAATTTTAGAAGAATCTTTGAAACAAATTTTTAACTGATGTACCTGTAAGTGTTTGTGACACATTTCTTGCGTTGTATTTCGAGTGCACTTGAAGGCCATCTGCGTTCATGTGTGTAAGTGCTGTAATGTTCCAGTATCTCCTTTGCGGTCCTCTGGAGATCCCCATCCAAAGCTTAATGTGGGAGTGACAACCCCTTTTTCAGCAAACACACAGTGCCTTTACTAGTTAACCCACCCTTTCCCCCCGGCCACAGGAGACGCCGTCAAAGCCCGTGGAGAGACGTGAGTCAGCCTCGCCTCCATCCTTTCAAGCTCGTTAAAACTTGTGTTTAATGCAACGCTGCTCTTAGAACCATTCGTCTAATTGTGCGCCATTGTGTTTAACCCATCTGAGCCTCTGACAGCACTCAACAATTGGAAATGCAATCGCAGGGTAGCAGTTGTCAGCGCGAGAGTGCTAATTTGAATATGCAGCGAACGGGGGGCTTTCAGAGCGAGACAGAGAGGGAGGCCATATTGAGAGCCGCCATCTGTGTCCGTGTCGCTCGGTGCGGCCAAAGCAGGGAGATCCCATATGTCACACGAAGCCCCGCTGGGTATAGCACTCTTGTTGCTGTTTGTTGTTGTTATTTATTTACGAAAGGCCCTAGGAATGAGAAAATTGAGCCGGGTTTGCAGTGCCAGGGCCGAAGGGGCGATAATCTGGCATCGTTAGGACCATCTAACGAGCAGACTTCATGTCAATCGGCCTGTGTGTGTGTGTGTGTTTACCATCTGCAAGACGGTATGTGCACATCTGCTGAATCACTGTGGTCCGTTGGGCGTTGGGCCGTCATGGGACCATGTGGTGCGGTGGCAGAGACGGTCCCCTGAGCTTTCAGTGCCAGGTCTGGACGACTGACATCACAGACACACCTCTACATGAACTGACATCATGGCTAGGCACTCAACTAGAAATAAAGGTGACATGTTAGCTTCAGGGCGATTTCACACTAGAGATTTTGAAGTCAGAGTTCAGTTGGTTTGGTTGGTGTGAAAGCTGTTTTACAAACGCAAATGCACAGCACTCTTTAAGCAGTGTCTGGGACAGGGTTTCCCAACCTTTTTAGGCTTGTCTATCACACATTTCCATAGTTTTAGGGGCGGTTTGGGAGAAACTAAACCTAAAAGTGACTATTAAGAAATTAAATACAAATAAAGGGATAGTTCATCCCAAAATGTTAATTCTCCCATCATTTGCTCATGGTCATAATGTTCCACACATATATGACTTTTTCTTTTGCAGAATACAAAGAAGATTGTCTTAAAAATTACTTTTGTTTGTTTGTTTTGTCTATACTATGAAAGTAAATGGTAACCAATGTTGTTTTGTGTCCTTTCTGTAGAAAAAAGTCATGCAAGCTTGGATTGACATAAATTAGGGGTGTCCAGTCCTGCTCCTGGTGGGTCATTATCCTGCAAAGTTCAGTTTCGACCGCAATTATACACACCTGAACAGTGTTGGGGAGTAACTAGTTACATGTAATGGAATTATGTAATTTTATTACAAAATAAATCTAACTCTAATCTGTTACAGTGACTGAGAAAAAATCTGTAATTAGTTACTTATGAAAATGTTAATGATTACAAAGGGGGTTACATTTGAATATTTTACACACATACAGACAGAATTGATTTCTTTCCCAAATTGCATTGACTGTTTTAAAATATGAAACGCCAGTGTTTCAGGAGTTTAGGCTGCGGAGTAGGACACATGCTTATTCGATAACTGTTTTATTTCCTATTTAGGGTTATGTATATGTTTTATTTTTTAGATTAACTGTTTGTTTTTTCCAAGGCATTGTTAGATGCCAGTGTTTCCTATGGAAGCCCGTTTCCACCACTGAAAAAAAGGTTATTGTGACTTTTTATCTCACAATTCTGACATTTATTCATAGAATTGTGAAATATAAACTCACAATTGCGAGTTATAAAGTCAGAATTACGATTTATAAAGTCACAATTGCGAGATAAAAACTTGCAATTGCGAGTTTATATCTTGCAATTCTGACTTTATTTCTCAGAATTGCGACTATGTTTCGCAATTGCGAGTTTATATTTTACAATTATGACTTTTTAACCTAGAATTGTGTGATTTAAACTCACAATTACAAGAAAAAAATTCAGAATTGCAAGTTTGTATCACGCAATAAGAGAAATAAAGTCAGAACTGCGAGATAAAAAGTCGCAATTACCCTTTTTATGTTTTATTCAGTAACGGAAACGGGCTTCCATAGTTTCCTGTCATAGCTATGCATGGATTTGATTTAAAAAACTATCATAAATATTAAACTATACCTAATAATCTGCACCTTAAATCTGTATTTAACCTCAGAACGATCTCAGATAAAAGAGGTGCTAAAGTCTGATTTTTGTGGTGGCTGTACTTTTAAAATGTAATTTTTATAATCTTAGTCCGAGTCAAGAAGGATTTTGAAAGTCTGACAGTAATGAGTATTGATTACTACTGTAAGGTTAACCCTGCCTGCTTTAAATGTTTCAAAATGATTAACAGTTGAAAACAGTTGTTAGAAATGTAGAAAAGTAATCAAAAAGTAATCAAATGTAATCGTTTAAAGTATTTTACTTTAATAAAGTAATTGAAATAGTTGCACTACTTAATACATAACTTATCTGTAACTTATTGCATTTCCAAAGTAGCCTTCCCAACACTGCACCTCAACAAGTATCAAATCAATGTCTTCAGGCATACTAAAAACGTACAGTCAGGTGTATTGGGGAAAGTTGGAGCTAAACTCTGTAGGATTTTGACCCTCCAGGAGAAGCTTTGGACTTCCTGGACATAAATGATGAACTTGGAGAACTTGGTTTTATAGGTTTAACAAAGCAAAGCCAAAATCTTTCCAAGGACCCCCTACATCCTAGTTGGAAATATTAGTCAAATGTACGATTTATTTGGACTTTTGAATTGTTATGCAAGCAATTTAATGACACATAATTTGCCTGTTTTAGTACAATGCATTTGTTTTATCTCTTTCAGTGTATCCATGGTGGATGCAAGTTCTGTTCTGTGCTTGTTTTGGTAATAAAAGCAAAGGGACAAAACCATGGGATGCTGTTGTCTTCCCCTTTTGAGTTGTTACCTAGCTACAATGATAAACAGCTGCTGCTGGTGCTCAACAGTGGCACTTGCGTCGATGATAAAAGCATACAGTGATAACCAAATAATATAGTGGGAAAAACACCTGTAGTGGCCAGAGAGGGTTGAATTAGACTTGAGATTCAGAACATGCATCTCCAGAATAACCACTTCCTTTCCCTCAAATGCAGCTCCTAATGCGCCTCTGAAAACCCCCGTTGCAGAGTCAATGTTCTGGGAAATGGAATCAGCCCTTACTGTAAGAGAATGCCCCATAGGCTCAATTAACCTGCCAGCACAGCGCTCTCTTCTCCCTGTGTTAATTAGATGGCTTCGGTGCCTGCCAGCACAGCGCTGAGACGTCGCCGTGCACTGTGCAAGAACTGCCGCCGGGGCACTCCCCATACACGAGACACTCCCCACCCACAGCTGCCCACTGATGTCATCTCTAAAGCAGAAATAGTGACCAACTTCCAGTTCCAGCAGAATTCCGGATGCGCCCCATTTCAAGGTAATGAGACAAATACAAAGCCTTCCTAGAATGTGGACCCTACACTCAGAAAAAATATATGAAAGCTTTCAAAAGGTGCTAATATGTACACTTCAGGTATTAATGTGAACATTTAGGTAATAATATGCACTCTTTAGGGAAAATAAGGTACAAAGGTGAATCTTTTGAAAGGGTACCAACCCACTGACAGCCTTTTTTTGGAAATGCACTGGAATTCCTGTGAGACTTCTGCAACTTCCTCTGGCAGACATGGCAACACTTTCTCCTTGTCACTCAAGAGAGAGAAAATGAGTCATACAGTTTTGAGGTTTCATGTTTTAAGATACGTGCACGAAGCATCTTTCCCTGACTAATGCGGTGTCCATGTCAGATTTATTTAGCCCAAATGTGATTACTCACGAGCATAATTACTTTAACAGCATTCATTTTCCTCGACACTCACCCTCGTACTGACGCAACATGGACTACTTCCAGAAAAAATAAAATGTTCGCTGCATAATCAAGCTGCCTCTTGGTGCTAGTGGTAAACTGATCTATTCTGGCCCTGAAATGCATATGAAAATGTAATTAGTGCGCTTATTTTGAGTAATGGAGATGAGATTGGATTAGCAGGCTCTGATTCCGTCCTCATCACAGCAGTGGACGTATTTTCTTGTCTGCTTTTAGCACCTTGTTAAGACGTGAGAGCTGATGAGGTTAATTGGAGTCTTTCAATGTGGCTTTAATGACTTGAAGGGGCAAATTTTGCAACTGGCAGAACGTGTGGCACGTCTGCATGGACCGAATTCTCATAGGCTTGGATTTTGTGATTGGCTGAATGTCAACGAGGCAATTATCCGCAGGGATTCAGGTCGGCCCAGTTGAGGAGCACCAGGGAAGGTCATCTTGATCCACGGAGGTTAATTAGCTGACCTCATCTAAAGAAGGATAACTCGTGAAGGTAGCTATGCTTTTCCATGTGCTGGGCTTAGCACACTGTTGCAGTTGGGAGTTTGCATGGATGTTGCAGTCCGTTTTCATAGCCAGTTTTCTCTGAGCCCTGACCTTACTTCTTGCTGAAATTGTATTCATTTTTTCTGAATGACGCCATTCTTAAACTACCATGCATCTATAATAGATTTGTAGGGTCTTCTGTCTTATGCGTGTGTCTTGTGTCTGGTCAACACACCCACTCTATACCACAGTGAATGTCAGAGTAGACCGTTGCTGACCCCTCATGACCCTTACAAACGGTGTCATCCATCTCCAAAAGGACAAATAATGAAGTGAACAATGAATTCAAAGGGCTTTCCTTCACTGAAATATGTTCAATAGTAGCTTTAAATGGACACATTGATTTGCGCTGTCCATGGTACTTTGAAATGTTGCATGCGTGCTTAGTAGATTTGATTTGAAGAACTAATGATGAACAGATGTTTGGATTTTGGTACTGGTCTGTGTACGTTAACGGATGCATTGCTGAGTTAATTTTTAACATTTAACATTTAACATTTTTAGCATTTTTTTTTAAATACCAAATGAATCTTTCTAAAAAAAAAAGCAATGAAGCATTTATTCTGGTTGTTTGGTCTGAGCAAGTTAGAGTTTAAATTACAAAATTACTTATACAAAGAATTGCTTGTAATTAATTACTGTGGCGAACTAAACTCAGTACTCAAGTACACAGGATTTGTTGTTTTTCAAGGATTACATTATAGAAATGTTAACAATTTAACAAACTGTTGCTCTGCCATGAAAATAGCTGACATAAAGGAAAAAACGGACTAATATAGTGGACTGTGGCAATGCTGTGAATTACATAATGCATGTGTCATGCTTTATTGTTTCCCTATGAATGGTGGTACCATAGTGCAGTGGTAGTATCACATGGTACTTTAATAAATACCATGCTGTGGAATACTTTTCATATTCATAAACTAATGCATTTGAATGATTCTGCAACAGAAAATGTTTTTTTCTTTATTTGCCACAGTAGAATTGAATCACAATGCACTAAAAGCAAAGCACTTTATCAACAATAAACTTTGTCCACGCATAGCTCTGATGTTGTTTTCAATCTGTTGCACCACAAGTCAATCAAACGGTGACTAAATGCATAAATAAATATATAATACTCAAAACAAAGACACAATCAGCAAATGAGCATTGCTTTTTTGTGAGTGTGAGAGCCCTTTCAGCTGTGCTTACATTGTATTCTGTGCTGAATACCACGGTACTCAGGAAATGACCCCTTATGACATAGTCCTTGTTGCTATGGCAGCGTGGATAGTGATACACTTCCCAATCCCAACAGAACGCAACATATTTTTAATGAAATTGCTTTAGGTGGGAGGCCCGTTGTGAACCTTTGGTCTGTTGTCCTCAATGGATTGCAGATATTTCGTTCTCCTAGAGCTAATAAAGAAGAAAGGTTTGTGTGGAAATCTGTTCAGGACACGGCCGTGGCTGTTTGTGCATGCCCACAGGAAAGACAAATCACAAGTGTGATCTCAAATGGAGACTGCTGGTGTTTCTTATATAGAGTTTCAGATTTTATCACTATCTCAAACTGGGCTCAGGTTTGCCAAGACGCCAAAATCTGCAGTTAAAGTTCAAGGTTCTTTATTTGTCACATACATATTACATATATGTGATGCAATGTAGTGAAATGTGTTTTAGTGAAAACCCTGCTGATTCCAAGCTGGTCCAGGCTGGTTTATGCCGGTTAGTGTTGGTATAGAGTTGGTATATTGCTGGTCCAGGGTGGTTTATGTTGGTTAGTGTTGGTATAGTGCTGGTCCAGGGTGGTTTATGTTGGTTAGTGCTGGTATAGTGCTGGTCCAGGGTGGATTATGCTGGTTAGTGCTGGTCCAGGGTGGTTTATGTTGGTTAGTGTTGGTATATTGCTGGTCCAGGGTGGTTTATGCCTGTTAGTGTTAATATAGAGTTGGTATAGTGCTGGTCCAGGGTGGTTTATGCTGGTTAGTGCTGGTATAGTGCTGGTCCAGGGTGGTTTATGCTGGTTAGTGCTGGTATAGTGCTGGTCCAGGGTGGTTTATGCCTGTTAGTGTTAATATAGAGTTGGTATAGTGCTGGTCCAGGGTGGTTTATGCTGGTTAGTGCTGGTATAGTGCTGGTCCAGGGTGGTTTATGCTGGTTAGTGCTGGTATAGTGCTGGTCCAGGGTGGTTTATGCCGGTTAGTGTTAGTATAGAGTTGGTATAGTGCTGGTCCAGGGTGGTTTATGCTGGTTAGTGCTGGTATAGTGCTGGTCCAGGGTGGTTTATGTTGGTTAGTGTTGGTATAGTACTGGTCCAGGGTGGTTTATGCCGGTTAGTGTTAGTATAGAGTTGGTATAGTGCTGGTCCAGGGTGGTTTATGTTGGTTAGTGTTGGTATAGTGCTGGTCCAGGGTGGTTTATGCCGGTTAGCGTTGGTCCAGGCTGTTTTATCTGCTTAGTGCTGGTCCAGGCTGTTTTTCTTTTTCTGGTTAGTGCTGGTATAGTACTGGTCCAGGCTGTTTTATGCTAGTATAGTGCTGATCTAGCTGGTGGAAGCATTTCAAGCAAAATGGAGCCGGTGATGCTGATTTACCATCAACCAGCATGGTCTTGCAGAGTTTAGTATCAGTAGGCCAGCTGTCTGTATGCAAGCAGTGCTTTGGGGACAAACATAGTTTTTGCTTTCATATTTCTCTATTTTACAGAATGATGCGAAGGAAAAACAATATAAGATTAAAACATGATTTATTGAATTACAGTAGTGACCAAAATTATTAGAACACTAGTATTTTTACCTGCTAAAATATGGTTTTAAGTCAGTTATTTCTATATTTTGATATTGTGTGTCAGTTGGAAATATCAGTTTACATTTCCAAACATTCATATTGCTATTAATTGTAGTAATCCAGTGAGATTTTTGTTTGTACAAGGAATCTGACAACAGCCAGTGCTGCAAAGATCTGTTCTGATCATCATCAGTCTGTCTGGAATGACATGAAGAAACAGAACAAACTGAGACAGACTAAATCCAGAAGAACTGTGGCAACGTCTCCAAGATGCTTTAAGAAACCTACCCGCAAAGCTTCCTGAGAAACTATGCGCAAGTGCACTGAGGGCAAAAGCTGCTTTAAACGCAAAGGTCATTTTTGGTCACAGGTCACACCAAATGTTGATTTAATTTAGTTAATAGAAGTTAATTGATAAAGAAAATCTATTTATGACATAATTTTTGACAGCATCCTCATTTTACAGCATTTTTACACAAGTGCCTAAACCTCTTAACGGTACTGTAGCTTTGTGGGTAGGTTTCTTGAAGCAGCTTGGAGACGTTGCCACAGTTCTTCTGTATTTAGTCTGTCTCAGTAAAAGAGGATGATTTTACTATGTGCAGTCAGGACCATGAAATATTGATGAAAATAGTGATAGCGTGCACTTTCAACAATTACTGAAACAGAGTTAATTCAACCAAAGTCAATGACCAAGTGCCCAACTAAAAGAACACTAATTGTCATCATGGTAACAGACTACAGCTACCTTTGTACATGTACCATGTGAAAGAAATAAAGCCAAACTTGTTTGTAGTAAGTGAATAAGGTAATGCTCTTTTTGGAGTTGTTTAATCATCCTCTGATGAGATATCCTCTATGTGGCTGTAAGTCAGTTGTAGCTGTGTTCCTGTTGAATAATTTATTATTTTCAGTTAGTTGCCAAGGCTGCATAATTTAGTTAAATTTGATAACTAAAACTGAAATAAAAATGAATAAAAACTAATGCACACACACACACACACACATACACACAAACAATAACTACTAAAAATGTCAAAAAAACTAAATGAATAAAATATTAATTAAAATGAAAATGGTAAACATTAAAATAAAATTAAATAATTAAATGAATTAAAGTATTTAAAAAAAACTATAATAGTATCCAGTGATACTAAAATAACACTGATACACACATAACGAAAAAATAGAATATAAAATGTAATAAATATAATGAACCATCTAGAAAAATATATAAAACTGAAAAATATAAAAGAGATTAAATGGCAATATTTCTAATCAAAACTAAAATACTGTTATAGTCAAATAGCTATACACAGTTTATAATTTTCATCACGTTTGTTAATTATATATTTATTTATTTTTAAGAGAAAGGTCTAATACAAAGTTAAATCTCCTGAGCAGCTTCTGAGCAACAAAATATAAAGTGTTTGAAAGATTATTTTGTTTGAATTAAAGGAAAATGCATTGCTTGTTTTAGGCTGTACTGATTTGTATTTGTGTTTCTGAGCAGGATGCATGCTGGAATTCTGACGTGTGTGTGTGTGTGTGTTTGTCCTCTGACAGCGTCCTCAGGTGCATGGTGTTGCGCTCTTGAATCAGGCTCTTTCAGCGATTTGTCACGGTTCTGTTGGGCCCTGCTGCGACGGCACGTGCCAGATCACCGCCGTGGCGCTGCTCCCTGTGTGCCAGACGGCCTCTCGTCGTCCTGACAGCCCACCACTGCTGTCACCCGCCCTGCGCCCGGGCACCGGCTCCCGGCCCTGGCAACGCGAGTGCAACCACAACCCCTACCCAGAATAGATGCAGGCACAGGGGCCAGACAGAAACCCCCACAGGACACACACACACGCTGTACCCTGCAGCTCCGCAGACTGTTCATTTACTCGAGTCGGGATGAGACAAGGTCAGATTCAGACTGACTTTATGATTTCAGCCATTGTAAAATTGTAAAACAAATTCATTCTGCTGGCCTATTAATGTACCATGTTGCTTGTCAACTTTAAATAGTCTACACTTATTGTCAGGACAGTGGTTTATTCTGATTATTTTTTAAACAGTAAATGTTACTTCATTTATTGAATAATCTTATTTCTTTTGGTGCCGTTTTCTGAGAGCATTGTGCCTACAAACCAGAATTGTAAGTGCTGTGTCTAAAGCTATTATCTAAAATCATCTCTGTAACTGAAATAAATTTGAAATAAAATGAAATATAAATAATAAAATAAAAAACAAATGAAAGCGAAATATAAATATAAAACTAATAAAAATGGCCAAAGAACACAATAAAATGATTAAAACCTAAACTAAAAATACAATGACAACTTAAAATATATCAAATAAAAGTGAATTCAAAATATTAATAAATATTATAATATATAAATAATATTCAAATAAACTAATAAAAATATAAAAATACTAATGAAATTTGTACAAGCACATAAAAGTACTAAACACTACAAATATTAAAAATATTAATAAATTAGAATATATAAATAGTACTAAAATAAACTAATAAAAATAAATTACAGATAAATAGATATAGAAGAAAATAACAAAATGGCAAAAGCACAACAAAACACTAAAACTTAAACAAAAATAAAACAAAAAAATTAAAATGAAACTAAAAATAAAACAAAAAATAGAAATATAAAAACGTTTTTCAAAATATTATTAATAATAATATATAAATAATACTAAAATAATACTGAAGTGTTAAAAAAATCTAAAATGCACAAACAATTTAAACAATTCAAGCATTTAAAGCAGTTTAAATATTTCTTGCTTTCTCTTTCTCTGTCTCTTTCTTTCTTGTACAGTAAATAATGAGTAATGAATTCTTTGTTGCTCTTGAAGAGGAGGGGGGGGGGAGTGTTTGTTTCCATGCATTCATTAAACAGCAGCTGAAACTGAAATGGAGAAATGGACACACACACACACACACACACACACACACACACACACTTACAGAGGTATGTAAATGAGGACAAACCAAAGACTTCTCAGCCAAGAGAACCAAACCTTAGTTTACAAGTTTAGAGGTATACAATTTAAAAAATCTGGTACACCTTAATTTGGAAGTAATAAAGACCTCTGAGGATGTCTGCAAAAGCAGGACATTTATCAGTATTTTGTCCCCAAAGTATAGGTGTATCGGTGTTGTTGGTGTCTATTATGTGTTTTGTCTCCAAGATGCATTTGTTGCACGTTCATCCAAACTGAACACATGAAACACACACAGGTTGATGTCATAGATCACATAGTCTGATGAAATCTATCCAAGCACTTTGGGGAGAGACATCATCTCTGTGTGTGTGTGTGTGTGTGTGTGTGTGCAGACATGTGCAGGTTGTGCCCGTAGCGGTCTGGCCCGATCAGCAGTCTGACAGTGACGGGAGAAGGCGGGGGGAGCCAGCTTCATTTGCATAATTATGGTTGTGCTTCCTGAAACACAGCCCCGCCCACCGCCGACCTTTCAGCAACCCGAATACTGAAGAGCTCAGAGACACACAGCCGAGAGTGAGTGTGTTTGATGTTTGTAGATTCTTCTGAGGGTGTTCTCAGTTCTAGTGTTTGTTAGTGCCAGTGTTATTTCACTGTCGTTGAGAGATTCTGTTTTTTTTATTGATATTTTGAATTCGTTTTTATTTTTATATTTTTTATTTTCATTTTATTTAAAGTTTTAGTAATTTGTTATGTGCTTTTGCCATTTTTATTAGTTTTTTATTTGTTATATATCTGTTTTGCTTTTATTTATTTTTATTTCAGTTTAAGTTTAAGTAATTTAAAGTTACTTCAACAGCTTAAACTTATGTATTAATGATTGTGTAAAAAAGTAATATTTTTTAAAGTTGTAAAAAAAAAAATTGGAGTACAGTTTACAAGAAAATGCTATTTCAGTCTTTTGTCTTAAGAATTTCATGTTTAAATCAATGTAACTTGTATTATTTTAATGTAATTATTAGTGAAATTTAATTACATGCACAAAATGAATAATATTTTACAAACCAAATAAATAATTTTGTTTGATGGTAGTTTGTAATTTTCTGAAACCAAGTGTTTTCCTGCAGAAAATTTCTGTGCTGTTAAAGCTCTCAGTTGTTTCAGCATCTTTGTCACAGTTTTTGGTTTTGTAAATGCATTGGGACCGGCATGCTGCCATGCGCTCTGATCAGTGAATAGATTTACAAGCATTAGGGTCGGGGTATTGTGTGCTGCTTGTGAACAGGAGGTCCGAGTCTTTTGTGTGGATCAGCTGTGTTCCCCCCACCACAGAAAGCCGTCTGCAAACCTCCTGCTGAATTGTGCCGAGGGTCCGGGGTCCCAAAACACAATAGACATGTGCCACGTTTAACTGACACTCCAAACCGGCCAACACTTAACACACACACACGCAACACACACACAGACAGAGAGAGAGAACATGATTTGTACTGATATGCATGTTCAAGAATTTTAGTCTTTCTGTATAGAAATTACCTTAATTTCTTGTTTCTACTGCAAAAAAAAGAAAAGAAAAAAGTCTTTCATGCTCAGTATTTTTGTCTTGTTTTCTTGTACAAAAATTTAAACATTCTTAAATCAAGATAAGTTTACTTGAGAAGCAAAATGACTTAAGAAATAGTCATTTTGAAAAAAGAAAGATCAAAAGTAGATATCTGAACAAAGATTTTCCAATAAATCAGCAATAAGTCTCAAAAATTTCTTCATCAGTCTTCCAGAACCAAGTTGATCTACACTTGATATATCTAAACTCTTACTGTAGGACAACTGTTGGCTAATTAATTTGTGTCTTTTTTTTATTTTAATTCTAGGCGATACATTTGAGATGAGTTGATATTTCAGTGAAACGTACAGTCTAAATCTCTTGAACTGTGAAAGAGCATCTTCTGAGCAAAACTTTTATTTAGCAGGGATGCATTAAATTGATCAAAAGTGACAGTTAAGACATTTATAATGCTACAAAAAATTATGTTTTTGAACATTTGAACATTTCTGTTTATCAAAGAATCCTTATAAATGTATTATGTTTCCACGAAAATATGAAGCAGCACAAGCATTTTCAACTTATATTGATAATATTCAGAAATGTTTCTTGAGAAGCAAATAAGCATATTAGAATAATTTCTGAAGGATCATGTGGAGTAATGATGCTGAATATTCAGAATATTGATGTTTTTACTGTACTTTTAATCAAATAAATGCAGCCTTGATGAGCAGAAGAGACTTTTTTAGGAACCAAAAAATAAAAAATAAAAAATCTCACTGACCCCAAACTTTTGAATGGTAGTGTGTGTATATATATATAGACTTTTATCTTTCATTGAGCACTAAAGGTGACATTTTTAAGAATCTCTGAGTTGCAGCTGTGTGAATTAAACCTTTATCCGCACGTTGGATTAGATGGAAAGTTTTAGTAAAGTGTGTACCATACCTAAACAAGCCTTCATTCTCTTTCACAGCCCCATCAGGCTGTGTGTTTTCACCCTACTGTAATTTTCTTTGTGTGTGTGTGTGTGTGTGTTAGTCCACGACAGCAACACCTGCCATACTGGAAAATGCCTTGAGGTTTGTGTGCTTTGCTGTGAGCCTGAAAGTGCAAGTGTTTACTTTCCTCTCTGTCTCTTTGTCTGAGCGCAGGCCAGATAAGAGCTGCCACGCACCAGACCGCACGCCTCCGTCCACCGCCCGCTCAACCAGTGTTTACTTCTGAGGAAAGACAGCAGGCGGAGAGAGGGACGACAAACAGACGAGTACGACCTGCAGGAGGCAGGTGTGACCTCTCTTTACACGCCTGACACATGCTCGTATGAAGAGAGAGATTTGTTTTCATAATGCCACATTGTTGTGACACACCAAACACAAACACATGCATTTTAATGCTCTTTCATAGCTGAGGACGCTAAATGGAGATCTCAGTTTAATTCACGTATTACTTTTGTATCAGAAAAAATCCTCAGGAGAATAAAAATAGACACAAATGAGACATTTGTTCATGTACAGTACTGTAAGAGGGCTATAAAATGAAGGTTGAAAGCAGCTCATATCATTTGCTCTTGGAGAAATGTTTAAGTTTGTAATAGGGTTAATATTAATTATATATAAAGGGATTTTGTTAATACCATAGTGCATACAAAAAGAAAGTTCTATTAATGTTGCTGGAAGAGCATTTGTTCATAACTTTGAGAGGCCTTATTAAAAGTTGTTAGCTAGGATATTGATTGAGAAGGATTTATGCATATTTATTATTTAAATGTTCTAAGAATGTTTTACTAACGTTCCAATTAAATTATGAACCATTACTTCTAAATGTTCTCTGAACGTTCAAAACGTTTTAAATGTTTTTTCCCCCCTTGGTTATGTGAATGTTGCTGAAACATTCCATTTTAGCATTTTGAAAACATTACAGGAATATTACTTTTGAATGTTCTATGAACATTCCGAAACAAGTAGCAACAGTTAAAAAACGTTAAAAAAAAAAACATGTTAGGACAAAACACTCTGTGAACAATGTATGTCAACAGTGTTTTTTGTGTTAATGTTAAAGACCAGATAATTTTGAATGAAAATTTGAGAGAACCTTGGCAGAACGTTCTGAGAACATTCCCTTTAGCTGGGATGTTACATACCTGAAAACCAGGTAACCAATTTTGTTTAAAATATGTTCTAAGAACATTTTTTTTAACGTTCCCATTTAGTTAAAACTGTATTTCTGAATGTATCTGAATGTTTTAAACCAACCTGATCTCATGAGGAAAACGTTCATGTGGGAATGATTTCGCAAGATGCGAAATACGTAGCGCCATGTACGTTTCGTGATATATTCGATGTGAAATGTCCACTGACTGGCGCTAAAAGAGTGTTAGTTTTTTCCGCATGGGACAGATGAACGTACATATTGCACGTTTTTATGTGACGTTGGTTTTGTACGTGTCACCGCAGTTCTGACTTGAAATGTCTATAACGCTATAGCGCTATAACTCTAATGCTCCCATCTGCACTATACCTAAACCTACCCGATAGTATGAACAAAAGCTAATGTGACGTAAAAACGTAATTACAAGGATTCCACATCCTCGTGCCGACTGAGCTACCAAGCAAGCTTGTTACGTCCAGAAAGCGAAACGTACTCTAGTTGTAACGGCGCACGAAAACGATAACAGGTGCTCGCTGTTTTATCGCCTCTAGTGTTAATTTCTGCTGGAAACTGTAGTGATATGTACTTATTGATCTGTATTTCGCGTCTTTCGAAAACGTTCCCACAGGTACGTTTTCCTCATTAGATCAGTCTAGTTTTTGGAATGTTTTAAAGTGCCCCTATTTTGGATTTTTGAAAATTACCTTTCATGAAGTGTGTAACACAGCTCTAAGTGAATGAAAACATCCTACAAAATTTTAAATCTGAAAGTGCACCGTGTATAAAGTTATTGTCTCTCAAAAGAAAGAGTCGACTCTGAATCATTGAAACGAGTCAACATGAAACATTAGCATATTGCCCGCCCACTGTTGCCACAAGGTGCAGCTTTTGGAGCGTTAAAAATAGCTGTTTCCCCGGTAACAGCTGTACACAAAGCAGCACTCTTCTTTAAATGAAATTGACCAATCGGACCAATCACCGCGGATTAGCATCACGCAAAGGAGGGGTTTGGAAAAATGAATCATTGAGGGAATCGTTTGGGAGTCAATGAGCAAATAAGGTAAAAATAAATGCATATTATAAGAAAATGAAAGTGTTTTTTGACCTTGTCAACCAGTTGTTGGGGACTCCCAAACCCAAAATATTAACCTTTCATAAGCCATAATATGGGCATTTTAAATACATTTGTTTCTTGGTTAAGCGAACATTCCATTTCGAAAACATTACAAGAATGTTATTTTTTCTCTGAACATTCAGAAATGTAAAAAGTGTTAAACTACAGCGTTTCGAGAAATAATGTTTAATGAACGTAATATAAAATTTTTATATTATTTTTTGAGAATTATTAAAGACCAGGTATCTTTGAACAAACATTCTATCAACGCGACTGCAAGAACATTTGTTTAGAACTTAGAATGTTTTGAGAACGTTCTCTGTTAGCTGGGTAATTGCTGGTACTTTATTGTTAGTGAAGGAGGTGCTATTAATCAGTCTCATTCTCTCTCCCAGCATGCACCAGCTCCATGGATCAGACCTCAGATGATGGATACCAGCTGAAATGTGTCCAGTTAAATCATTAGGACACACGCTACAGGCCAGTCTTTCAGAGAGGCAAGTAAAGTCAACATCCAACCTCTCAATGATGCTGAACTAATGCTGATTGATCACACCGCTGATGCCTGTGTGTGTGTGTGTGATCGGTTTCAGCTGTAAATCATATCGGCTTGTTGTTTGCTGTACCTTCAGATGCCATTACCTTGTTTTGTTCTGGTTTGTAAATGTTGGCCTCAGTGTGTGTGTGTGTGTGTGAAAAGGCTTTATCTACTGTTATCTTCGCCGGCCCGCTTTGCAGCTGCTCTCCACCTGTCACTCACACAGGGAGTGGTGCACATAGTCTGGGGCTGCGTGTGTGTGCGTTAGTTAGTGATTACGAGGTCGCAGAGGGTTGCATTCTGTAATAAAATGCACTGATGGAATGTATGCAAAAAAATAATTAATACTCAACATGAGTATTGCATGTGAGATTTTAAGTAATGATGTTATATATTTAATCTAAAGCTATTTTACAGCATTTTTCTCATTTTTGTGCATGTAATACATATGACATTTTTGAGCTCATGCTACTAGAGAGACCATTTGTACTCATTAAAAATATTTGAATACTCTTTTTTCAGGGTTAAATGCTAATATATAACAAGCACTATATATAGTATGGTGTTGTGTTCAAATAAGGACTTTTATCATACAGTAAATGCCAGACTGGGGCAGGTATCCAATTTATTAATTACAATTTATTTCTTCCAAAACAGTAATTAGATTTTTTTTTTTTTTTTAAATGTTTAAAACATTTCACTTTTTAGCTTTATGAATTATGTGTTTTGTGCTTCAATATTTTACTGTTAGTTAAAATGCCAATGAATAACAAGTAACATTTAAAATATTTTTTTCCCCTCTAGATAGTATTTCATATTTCAAACAAACATATTTTTCTCCAATCAATGTCAGTAAACAGAAGGATTCTATTGTGACAACTTGCCCCAGCATCAGGGTCAATGTGTTTCCTGGGCAATAACAGTGGAAAAGTCATTTAGGGTTTCTGTTTGTGACAACTAGCCCCATACTCCCTTACAGTATTTTCTTCAGTAATTTCTTTCAGATCTGTAAGGCTCTCTTTCTCAGCCATGAGGGTGAGGCTGTTTGTGGACGTGTGTGTGTGTTTGTGAAGCACTCATGGCCTTTGGGAGGCCTTCTGCATAACAGCAGTGTGTCTGAGGTGCTGCATTGTGGGATTTGGTGTCTATGGTGAATTCTCTCTTCAGCATGTGCATCTCAGCGCTGCTGGAGAAAGTCCCCTGCATACCGACACCAAGCAAGACTATTTTCTGTTTTCATCATAGTATAAAAATCAACCAAAAATTCCCCAAAACTTTGGTTAAAATTTGGGACCACTCCTGATCTCCGGTATAAATTAGATTTATATCAACTTTATTCTTTCAAGAAATGTTATGATTTTAAGAAAAATGGCAATAAAAATAAATACAACTTCATGTTAATTATTAAATGATTAATTTAATATAATGATTTCATTATTAATATATCTGCAGATTTTATTTGGATTTTTATTTTTTTTTTATTTTTTACATTTCACATGTACATTATACTTTTTAGGTGCTGTACTGAATTTTTCACCATTTTGAATCGTATTTTAGCTTTTTAACTGCTTGTTTAAAAAGTGCATATTCCATCTTGTCTTTGTCATTAATTATATAAAAAATAGAAAAATGTTTAAAATAGTTTAAAAGAGTTTGATGAATGTTTAAGAATAGCATCAACAGACACTATACTACAAAATCACTATACTGTGTTCGGTCTTGTGAAATAACTTACTGTTCATAATGAGTTTGAGCTTGCTGCTGATATGGAGGAAGCCTCAGGATGTAATTAGTCACAGACAAACAGACTGTTTTAGGTTGATGTGTTTTATTAAGTGCAGACGTATCTTGGTACAGAATCCAGTTGGACAGATTTCATTGAAGATGATGACGATGATGAATTTCTCTGTTCACAGTGTCTGGGTTTCCACATGACAACAGATTGCTGGAATGTCACATCAGGAGTGGATCCCAATTTGACTTTTTGGACTGTTTATTATTGTTATTAAGTATTTTTGGACAAATAGCAGGACTGCAGAAACACACAAGCGCTGAACATGTAGAAAATAAAAATAAATTAATAAACGATTGTATCTAATGCAAAGTGAATTTCAGACTTTCAGCATTGACAAAGATCGATCTTTAGATCAATAAATGAAACATTTGGCTGTCGAGACAAAATTCAAATCAATCACAAATGAATTAGGCAAACAAATAATTTAAATAAAACATTTGAAATAAATAAATAATAATAGATAAATAATCACAAACATATACACACACACACACACACACACACAATAATAATCATAATAATAATAACAACAATATAAAAAGTATTATCAGCAACCGCAATCACTCCGACATTTACATGATTAAGGCAGTTTTACAGCATGTCAAGATCTAATTCAAGGCATTTCTGGCTACGCTAAAGGGAGAAACCCTTGTCAGTAGGTTGTTTGGAAAGCTACAGTCAAAGTCCACAGATTCACAAGCTCTATTAAAGCTAGAGACGATGGAAACGTATGTACAGCCTGTGAATTCAAGGCATGTTCTAGGATTTCTTAGGTCTAAAAGCTAAAAGCACTTGTGCGGAGATCCTAGAAAAATAAGCGAACAGTCTAACCTGTTGTAGATCAACTACCTTAGATTTGAAAAGAGTCTCATCTGGTGCTCATCCAGGTCGTTTCTGTGGGTTAATGCAGCGCTTCCCGACCCGATTCCGCGAGATCCGAGAGCTGGGTAGGGAAGCACTGGTTTAAGGCACAGCTTTGCCTCAGCAGGCTGGACGCACTGGCATCTGAAGCAGGATCACCTGCCTGTTTTCCGACGGGTGGCATTTGTTGATGTGTCTCGTGAGTCCCGGCGAGCTGTAGAACATGGCGGGGCAGTATTTGCAGGGGTAGATCTGCGCCGAGTGCTGCAGACGGATGTGCCGCTCCTGGCTCACTCTGCTGGGGAAGTTTTCTCCGCACACCGGGCACAGGTGGCACTCAGACGCGCTCAGGTTCAGCGGCGCTTGGCTTTGGGATTTGTCGCACGCGTCGTGGTGCGCCATCACGTGCTTCTTCAGGTACGCCTGACGCTTGAACCTCTTCCCGCAATGCTGGCAGTCGTAGAGCCCGTCTTCGGAGCCGGATTCGGAGAGTCCAGGACTCGGAGTGTCTCTGTCGCTGGAGGTCTCCTCTTTCTCGGGCGCGGGGGTTTTGGTGCTCTCCGGGTTCTGCGGCGCCGTTTTGGGTTTGTGCCACCGCCGGTGCGAGGCCAGGTTCGCCGGGCAGCTGAAGAGCTTGTCGCACTCTGGGCATCTGTACTCGATCCGGACGATTCTCGAGCATTTGTGTTGTGCTAGAGAGAAGGGATCGGCGTAGGCTTCTCTGCACAGCTGACACACGAACTCGCCTAGCGGCTTGTCGCCGCCTGCGCACTGAGATCTGGGTTTTTGCTCCACCGGACCTTCTTTGATCTTCAGTCCCAGCACCGGGGAAGTGGTGACTTCGTCCTCGAACTGCAATTTCCGCATGGCTTTGGCTTTCTTGGATGCTGGTTTGCCTTTGCGCTCCGCGTCTGGCGCGGGCCGTTTGGTGGTCAATGTGGTGCCGGTTCGCGTGCTGTTGCTGGTGCCGATTTTAAGATCCACGGGCGCGAACGGCGCATGATCGGAGCCGCTGGGCGCCGCCGGGAAGGACTCCGCCGAAATGGGCGAGCCGAGATTGAAGCGCCTTTCCAAACACGCCCTCTCGTGCTCCCTGCTCACGGGTCGGGTCGGGCTGTACATGGATCGGTAGACGATCTCTGGGTTGCCAAATTGCACCGGCTGCGCCGAGTCCGTGCGCGGCGACGCCGGGCGGTGCGCGCTCGCCGCGTCCTGCTGCGCGCCTGGAAACGCGCCCTGCTCATCCTCCTCCGAGCGGATGCGGTACGAAACAGGTGTCGCTTTCTTATTTCTCTTGACTAAAAATCCCCTCGGCATCTTCGCCAGCTGAAAGGCACTTCAGACGGGTTGAAATCAGAGGCACACCTGGTACTAAATTTGGACGCGTGCGGCGATCTTTCCATCACGGAGGCATAGCAGCAGTCTTTTTAAGCAGGAATGATGACATTGTTCTCGCCCCTCGCTGCCTCGTCCAATCAGATGGAGCTGGAATCCCTATGGATTTGGAGATGGGAGGGTCCGCAGATTGCTCGGGCAGATGTACCTGAGGTTTATTATATTAGGATGCTTTAGGCACACGCTGGTTCCTCCTCTTTTCACGCTTTGATGCTTCCCGTCAATGCACACGTGCCCTGTCTTTGTCAGCATCCTTTAGGGGCTCCTTCACTCTTAGAGCATCAGAATTTCAAATTAAAAGGGGTAAATGGCAACAAAGAAGTTCCGTTTTTAATGCTCAAGCGCGCAGAGCGGCGCAGTTTTAACCTGAACGTCCCTAAATCGCTTCGTGCTGCAAAAAGGCTCGCAAGTTGCATGCGTAATTTGTCTCGCGACTAATTAAATGTATAAATCAGACGCCCGCGGGCTCGGGGCATGTGCGACAGTTGAATGCGGGACGTATTAATCACTCATTGCGCGCATACATAATTCATAAAAGAGGCTCCTCTCGTTTGCATCACAAAAGACACGCTTGCGCGAGCGGCAGGGACAGACGCACACCATCCTTCTGTTCAAACGGACTCGTTCCTGTCTGCAAACTCGCCCGTGCCATCAGCAGCATTGTGCTCGTGTGTGATGATGTCATTCCAATGCAACGGTCTCGTCATAGCGGAATTTCTCGTAATCTGCCTCGTTTCGTTCGGAGAGCGTCGAGAAATGGCGTTAATGTAATTGCAGACGAGCACATTTGTTGCACGTGATTTCATAACTCTTCATGAGCATTTTTGTGAATGCATGTATTTTATTTTATTTTATTTACACACACAAGGCGCGTTTTTGGAGACAGATGGGCTACATGCATAATTTGAACAACACATTTGTTGTATCGGTTTAGGTTTATGTAATGTTTTTTTATTTGATTAAACTTGATGTGCAGTTTAGAGCAACTTTTAGCTTAATGTGCAAGATGGTTTACTTGCCAAACACATCTGATATATCTTATATATATAAAATATAGCTTTATTTTATTTTATTACATGTGATGTGCATTTTAGAAGATTTTTTATTGCATTTGTATTTTATTTTATTACACTTGATGTGTAGTTTTGTACTGCATTTTGAATTGTCTTTTTTTTAAATTATATTTTACGTTATGTTATTATTGATGTGCATTTTAGAAGAATGAGTTTTTTTTGTTTTTTTTGCATTTTGTGATTATGATCAATGTGCATTTTTGGTGGAACCTATGTTTGTTAAATTTTATTTTTCATTTAATGTCCACATTCAACTTTGAGTTTAAGAGGCATGATGGTTTACTTGTCTAATTTCAGCAAACACATTTGTTGCATCTGAAATCTCATATGCAAGTTGTATTTTATTTTTATAATTTTATTTTTAATATCTGCTCTGCTCACATTACTGCTCACTACTCACCAGAGCTAAACGTACTAAAATACATGAGCTATGTGACGTGGGACTGTTGGATCATGCGTCTGTGATCTTCTGCCCCACATTCATTATCATACAGCTGCTGCTGCGCTCTGTCTTTACAACCGGTCAGATTCCCCTCATTCTGCTGCTCTTATCTGCCCCACCGCACCGCTGCGTTCACAGCTCCACATAATATAATACTGGACAGCACATACATTCAAGATTTCAAAAGAGCAAAGTCAGATATTATAATGAATTGTCACCCAATACACACCAAACATTTGCATTTGACAAAAACAAGAAGCATTATTTATTTGCTTTAGTTCTTTGAGCCCCAACCCCCACAATGCGTTTCCCCCCAAACATATGGTGCAGCGAATGTAGGAAATAAAGAAATCAAAGACAAAGTACTGAATAAATACTTGTAAATATTAAATGGATATTGATTACAGCAGTCCTGGCCGGGCGTACATAGTTAGATGGTATCTGTTGTACTTCAGATAATCCAGAACACTCTTCCTCAGAGCAGAATAAGCCTCGCTTTTCTGAAACACCTCGCTGAGACTCATCGACTGATCGGACTCTGTTTTATCGTCCACTATCTTCTGAAGAGCCTCCTGAATCGACACTGAACCATTCTCACCCTGTGAAGACACAAAAGTCTTGTTTAGTGGTTTATAGTTTATAGTTT
Source organism: Onychostoma macrolepis (assembly GCF_012432095.1). Taxonomy (NCBI): domain Eukaryota; kingdom Metazoa; phylum Chordata; class Actinopteri; order Cypriniformes; family Cyprinidae; genus Onychostoma; species Onychostoma macrolepis. Next base: position 28,883,296 of record NC_081174.1, read on the forward strand.
TTTTTTTTTTTTTTTTTAATTGCATTTATTATTTATTTCCACATACAGTATATAAAATGGTTTATTTGCCAAACTTGGACAAACACATTTGTTTCATCTGAAATCTGATGTGAAAGATTTTATTTTTTTTTAAATCTGATCTGGTTGTATTTCTGCCCCACCAGAGCTAAATGCATGTAATATATTGCAATAAAATGATTGGTGCATGACATGTACAGGTTCAAAATGTTTAATAGTTGCATTAAAGTGTTAATCTGACATCAAAAGATGTTCTGGAAAGACCTTTTACAGAACAAATGCTTCTAACAGAGATGTAGAAGTAAAGGAAACCGACCTCTAGTTTAGCCGAGTCCATGATTTGCTGGACTTCCTGTTCAAAGTCAGCGAAGCGGTCGTGATAAAGAGCCAAGCACCAATTCTCTCTACAATAACTGGAAAAAGGGAAATTAAAAAGTCACATTTGGATTTAAAGACATAGTTCGCTTGAAAAAACAAAATTCATTATTTTGTGTCATTAATATTGTCCTTATTTCTACTACTTCCTAGACATGCAACGTTTTATGTCTTTTTTGGTCTTTTTTTAGAGCTTGACAGATGTGGCCACTATGAACTGTGATGGTCTGCATGAAGATTCATCAGAACTGTTTCTTTTGCATTCCATGCAAAACATAACAGCATACAGGTGTGAAACGATGTGAGGGTGAGTAAACAATGACAGAACGTACACACACACACACGCGCACACACACACACACACACACACACACACACACATACACTCCACTTAGCATGCTCATCTAATATGCTCCATACAGCAGTCGGTCGATCAATTATGTTCACAGGTCTTGATGTTTTCTGTAATGACATTGAGCACCGGCCACATTCAGAGTCACGACAAAAGAGCGGTGAAGAATCCCATTTTAATAAGTGTGATCAGCGCTGCTTGGTGGCTTAACTATTGTCTCGTGGCGCTGTGGAAAGCGGATTGCACACCTGCATAAACAGATTAGTAATGCCGGACAATGACTCTGATGGTGGAGGGTCAGTGGTGTTAAAATTTAGGAGCAGAGGTCACGCCGTCGGAAATAGATCATCATATAAAGTGTGACCAGATGAAGAAAGATATGATTAAGGTTTGGAGTGTCATAATAAATAATCCTGTGCGTAATTCAAGAGAATTAGTTGTTTGATTTGGTGTTTAGGTATTGAACTGAACAATCAAAATGGGCTGCAGTGTAAATAAGAACATTTCTAGATCTAGATATTTCACCATAAAACCAAGGGGGAAGACTTCTGTTCTGCCTTTACTGTAAAAAAAAAAAAAAGAACATTTAAAATAAAAATGTTTGATAATGTTAAATACATTTAATATTTATATATTTGACGTTAAATATATTTATATAGATATATATTAAAAAACCTTATTTATTGTTCTGCCATTAATGCTTATTTAAATTAAACTGACAATAATGGAAATTCTCAACAGTAAAACATCCCCTGTTACAAATTTGATGATAAAATGTTTTGTTCATGTTCCACGTTTATTATAATTTTTTTTCCCCTTTTGCTTTTAGGGTGAACTTTGACTTTCTTGTGAGGTTGTTCCTTTTTATCACCGTGAATAAGGTGAGTATCATGTTAAATGGGTGTTTTTATGAGTTTCCAAGAATGGCCTTTAGGTTGTAGTATCGAAAGTTTTCTTCAGTTGTAGCTTTGAAATTCAGATTTAGTCTTGAAGTTGAAATCTGTATCTTGTAATTTAGAATCAGTAAAATGAATTTCTGACTGTAAGATTGAGGTAACGTGGTTGAACCTGTACATGTCATGGACCAAACCCTCGTCGTAGCGTGAGCAGAGATGATTCAGCAGCAGCTGGTGTTTCCTGTAGAGACACAGGAGGTCAGAGACGGGAAGTGTGTTCTTAGAGAGGCACGTGATGCTCTCCACCACATCGTGCGAGCTGAGATGCAGATGGAAGTAGTTCCCTGTCTCAGTGCGGCCCGTCACGATGTCACGACCCTGCAGGATGAGAATAATAAAGATGAACCTTTTAAGCTCTTAATGGAACACTTAAACTCTTGGTTAAAGCAATCTAGGACTGTACTGTGATAGAATGCAAACTCATCTTTTAGACCATACCTTCTGAGCCGCTATTTTGTTGCCGATGGCAGTCGGTTTTGAGACATGGAGGTAATTGTAGCCACCTGGTAATCTTCCCCCTGTGAATGTGAGATTTATTCTAAATAATTCCTCATAACTCTTGTTTTTACAAACACACAATTAATAGTATTTTCATCCGAACACCACAAATATGATTATAAAGCGGTTTATCTCGTATCAGACGCTGTGTTTCAGTGTAACAGATGGTCCATTCTGCTATAATCACTTAGCCCGTGATTAGATTATGCAAATGAACTGTCAATAGTTTGGTGTCAGTCAGAATTAGATGAGGGGGAAAAACTGGGTGACGCAACACATGTTAAACATTTTAAACTCCTGCACGGCTACAAAATGGGAGAAAAGCATTAAAATCCTAAAAACTGATTATTGCATGAGAAAATGAACTAGGGACAATTTATGTAAAAACGTAAGCACTAAAAGGAGGTTTTTAGACTTTAAGTATATTTTTAAGTATATGCTATATAATGTTCTGGAATATTATTGTTTCTAGGGGTTGTTACAGTGTTCTAAGTAGTTGCTAGAGTGTTTAGAGTGGATTTTAGAGTGTTCTCATTGCCTTGGGTGTTCTAGTCAGTTGCTAAGGTGTTTTTGGATTTTCTAGAGAGTTCTTGTTGTTAAGGTGTTTTAGGTAGTTGCTAAGGTGTTTTGAGTTTATTTTAGAGCATTTTTCCAGAGTATTATCCAGAGGGGGTTGCTAGGATGTTCTAGGCAGTTGCTAAGGTGTTTTGAGCAAATGTTCTAGAATGTTCTTGTTGCTGGGGGTTGCTAGGGTGTTCTTAGCAGTTGCTAAGGTGTTTTGAGTGGATTTTAGAGCATTTGTCCACAGTATTCTGGTTGCTAGGGTGTTTTAGGCAGTTGCTAAAGTGTTTTAAGTGAACATTCTAGAATGTTCTTGTTGCTGGGAGTTGCTAGGGTGTTCTAGGATGTTGTCGACTGTGATGGTTTGTTCTAGGTACTGCTTAAGAAATTCAGTAGGAGAAATGGTGACCTTGGATCTTGGCCTGATTATACGCTGGAATGAGGTGGTCGTGGTCAGACGGTGGGCCGGCGGGACGCTCCAGGGTTGGGTCACATAAGGGCAGGACAACAGATGCCAAACTCTGCCCCACCTCCTTACAATTAAAGCAGGAGTCGCTCCACTGGTCGGCATGGTAACGGCGGGAGTATTTGGTCAAGGGGCCTGCAGCGTATATGGAGGGGTCGTTGGTGTGGAAGCTGGAATCTATGACCAAATGCCCATCGAACACCAAACAGGCATCATTGATGGCCTTGAAGGCGTCGTAGTCGATGGTCTTATGAGAGAAGCTGAAGAACACCTATAAAAATGTAATGCAAGTTAGTGAGCATCTGACTTATTTGTTTTAAAATGGACATAGATGCAGGTGTTTTCCAAAATCATGATGGACTAAACATCCCACAGCCATTAAATGAAGAGCTGATGGATGCTTGTTAAAGAGTCAAAAATGTCCTTGATCTTTTGAAATAAAATACTTTGTTCTGTAACTTTCAGAACTCAAAACGTCATTTAAAAAAATAAATAAATAATGTTTTAACGGCACAGCAGCAAGATATGTTTAATGTTTAATAAAAAATAATTTCGTCTTAAATCTAAAATATGTAGACTACCATTCAAAATTTGGGGCTCTGTAAGATTTTTATTTTTTTGAAAGAATTATTACTTTTATTTAGCAAGGACACATTAAATTGATCATTACATTTATCAAAAATGAGTGCAAAGACATTTATAATGCTACAAAAACTTTATTTCAAATAAATGCTGTTCTTTCAAAACTTCAATTCATGAAAGAATCCTGAAAAAAGTTACTGTTTCCGCAAAAATATGAAGCAACACAACTGTTTTCAACAATGATAATAATCAGAAATGTTTCTTGAGCAGCAAATCAGCATACTAGAATGTGATCACAGGAATAATTTACATTTTAAAAGATAAATATATTCAGAGAGAAAACAGCTATTTTAAATCCTAATAATTTCACAATTTTACTGTTTTTACTGTATTTGTGCTCAAATAAATGCAGCCTTGGTGAGCAGAAGAAACTTTTAACAGACCTCAAAGTTTTGAATGGAAATATGTTCTTGGCACAAAAACATGATGTAAAAATAAATACTTATACAAAATGTATAAAATGGCTCCTTGAAATTTGTGTAGTGATGTTTAAGAATGTTTTCTGCTCCTCTGCAGGTAGTTTCACTCACCGCACACTCCAGTCGTAGAGTCTGAGCGTCAGTGGTGAAGGTCACTGAAGTCACGGGATCTGTGTGTCGTCCATCATTGATTTGAGTCAGCAGGCAGTCGTGATGCACGTGAACCTCCTCTTTTTCTAGAGCCTGTTTCACTGCGTGCTCCGCTGAACCGTTGGGGAAACAGGAAGTTGGGTTGTCTTCGGGAGGATGGACTACATGAATCCGGTGGCCGCTGACACCGAGATGCATGAGCGTCTCCACGCAGGTGAACACGTCTATGGTGTTTCCATATAGCACAGCATCACCTGCCAACCAGTCAAATATCATTTTGTGTTTGGTACACACTTCACATTTAAAAGAGTGGCCTTGTTTGAAATGGACAACATATTGTGGAAAACACTGGACTGTATTACATCCATACCAATGAGAATTCATCAAGTTACATTCCCTCCAATAAAAAGCTGGTTTACTTAACTGTAAAATAAACTTAAGGCCATTTAGCCTCCGCAAGGGGGAAGGGAAGCAATTTATTATGGCCGTTTGGAGAGATAATATCAGTGGCTGTGAAACAGAGAAGGGTCACTTAGCAACCCGGAGAAGGTCCCATTAGGTTAGATGAGGGGAAAGAAAGGAATAAGGAAGAGAAGATGAAGGAAGTGATGTCCTTTCACTGCTGCACCAAGACAGTGTCAGAAACGCTCTCACACCATCAGTGCTGGATTGATTTAATTGAGATCCTTTGTGAAGGAAGGTCTTTGATGATAACATTAGAGTCCTCAAGGATGAAGACTAATCAGACGGAGCTCACATAACACACAGAATCACACGATGAATATATAAGGCACACATGCATGATTCTGTATAATGACCGATGATTGGTTTGAAAAATCATTGCATAGACGAGTATTACTTTTGCCGTGTTTACTAAAGCATGATTTATATATATATAGCAGAATAAAACACTGTATGCAAGCAAACAAATAACGCAAGCAACATTTTGAAAGTACTTAGAATTTAAAAACATTACTTTACGAAATTTAGAAACTCTTTTATAAAAATTTAAATGAACAATAGAACATTATTAATTTTATTCTATTTGATTTTAATTGTTAATTAAATTATTAGCATTATTATTTTAAGATATCATTATTGGTTATTAGCAAATTACTAGCATAATACACATATTATAGAAAAAACTATGATTTTATTCATTTATTTGATTAAAAATACAGTAAAAACGGTAATATTGTGAAATTTTATTATAATTTAAAATGATTTCGTTACCATATGAATATATTTTAAGATGTCATCTTGATGCATCAGTCTTGCGCCGCTATGAAAAGAGCAGCCAGAAGTGCATCGGTGTCTTTCACTGTAAGCGGTTTTAGATTCTCAATGCTCAAGGTTAACTGACGCATTCACTGAGATACTCAGAATCAAGGTTTCGTGTGGAATATATTCCAAGCTTCAGTGTCTCATGATCCTTCAGAAATCATTCTAATATGCTGATTTGCTCCTCAAGAAACATTTCTCATTATTATTATTTTTGAAAACAGTTGTGCTGCTTCATATTTTTGTTTAAAACAAAGATCTAAGAATCTTGGGGGGGGGGGGGAAGTATCACCATTTTTTTCAGGATTCTTTGATGAATGAAACAAATCTTTTGTGGCATCATAAAAGTCTTTACTGTCACATTTTGTGTATTTAATGCATCCTGCTGAATAAAAGTATTAACAGGTGTGTGTAAATTGTCTTTGAACGTGACTCATCCAGTCAGATTAGAGAGCCAGAACTGTCCGTTTTATAAATGTGGTCTTCTATACATCTCACGCATTCAGTCCCGTAGCTCCTGTCTTCAATGCCATATTTACGGCAGTTTATGCTAAACAGCATTCATTTCCATATCATCTGTCTTTCCTCGTGCAGGGCTGAATAGCTAGAGAAGGTCTCGCTCAAGCCCTGTCCATGGTGCTGAAGCACAGCCAGCGCCACACAACTCGGATGTTTTCAACCACAACAGGATTTCTGCCAAAACTATTATCAGGTAATTTGTGTTGACAACTTACTCGGAGCCAGACCCAGCGATGCCTCTCTGGTTGACCCAAATACAAATTCTCATGCCACTAAATTGATATCTTTCATATGCAGACGGTATAATTAGCATTCACTGATAATTGCGCTACTTCCCGGATTATTAAAGGAGGCTGTAATTAGTAAATATAATAGGCTTAATCAGACAGATAGCGGTGGCTCATCTCTGCCCGTGCAGATTAATTCTTAGCTCACCCTGCTAATATTAATATTCTCTGTAAATGGATGGAAGGAGATGAGATTTCACTCATGCTAATTAGCTACTTGTTATGCTCTGACAGTTGGACGTGGCTTTAGAATAACAGTGGCTTGGTAAATGAGATTATGCAGGAGGGAGGGCTGCCACAGACTCTAATAAAATCTTTGTAAATTTGCAGTAAACACACCTGTCAGTTCCACAAAGTTGTCCATGAGCCACTGATGGACGTGTGCGCAGTCGTGCTGGTCGTTGAGGGTGAAGAGGTTGGACGGGCCGGTCCGTGTGTGTCGGTGTCTGGGCTGATGTGGGTTCAGACTGTTGGGTTTTTGGGTTATGGCATCAGTACTGGTGAGACTGGGCATCTGAAGTGTAGTTAAAAATTGAAAATTACATTCCCTCTCTCTGTATATATATTAACGTAAATGAATAATTCATATAATTCTATATTTAAGAGAATCTTAATATTAATTAACTTTTATAATTTGTCATTACAAATTGCAGATACTTTGTAGAAGCTGGTAAATATGTCTGTGTGTGCATACATTTTGTATATTTATTTATCAGTGTTATTGAAATAGTTCTTCTAATATTTTGAATCAGTTTTTATTTTTATATCTTAGGCTTTCATTTGAATTTTCATTTTTAATAGTTTTTTTAAATATATGTCTATATATATATATATATTATTATTATTTTTTTAAATTATTATTTCAGTTTTAGTTATTTTAGTACATCAAAAAGCAGAAATAAAAGTTTTAATATTTTATTTCAGTTACTTATTTAAAGTAACAAAAATGTTGTTTCCACACAATTATTTTAGGATTTTTGTATTACAGTTTTGTATTATGAATTTAAAATGGAAGGAATAGAAGGTATTATTTTTTTCAAGATTCTTTGATGAATAGAAAATTCAAAAGAACTGTGTTTATTTAAAATATATATTTTTGTAACAATGTAAAAGTCTTTACTCTAGCTTATATATATATATATATATATATATATATATATTAATTTCAATGAAACTGCAGTTGTTTTTGACTAAAACAGCTAACACAATAAAAACATGATAACAATAAAAAACGTGATTTTTGAAAATAAAAAAAACTGAGTTATCTGTTTTTGCAAATAAACTTCATATATGTTTATTTGCGTATATGTGTGTGTGTGTGTATATTTACATAATATATTACATTATACAGTATATTATACATAATGTAAATGCATTTAAATGTAAATTATTTATATTATTCAAATGATGTAAAACGTATTTAAATTTATTTAAATATAAATAATTTATTATATATATATATTTATGTCCAGCTTCTACACTGTATCGGCAATGTCCTATCATTAAATGTATCATCAGACTCTGCCAAATACAGCAGTATCCACACAAGCTGAATTCTCATGTACTAATTATTGTGCTCTGCATGAAAACCGAATTAGCATTGCATTAATTTGCAAACACTGATCTGCATTGGCACAGAATATATGTCTCATAATTCACAGTGACATCTTGGTTCAGTGAATTGTGTTGATGTTGTGTTTGTGTTTGTGTGTCTCTGACCTGATACTGCAGGCCGGTGCAGAGGATCAGATAGTCATACTTCACTTTACCATTCTCCATCAGCTCCACGTGTTTGGCCTCGCGGTCGATGGCCTTCATCTTACCCCTCACCACGCTGATCCAGGAGCGCAGAGACAGCCGGGCTTGATCCTGATCGCTGTAGCAGTGACTGTGGAGGAACAGATCCTGCATCAGTCTTGCGCCGCTATGAAAGGAGCAGCCAGAAGTGCATCGGTGTCTTTCACTGTAAGCGGTTTTAGATTCTCAATGCTCAAGGTTAACTGACGCATTCACTGAGATACTCAGAATCAAGGTTTCGTGTGGAAGCTCTGATACGGTGTGTCGTATCAGTCGTTTGGATCGGTGGATTGGATTAGATGTGCCAGTCATGCAGAACCACTACAGACATGATAAAACAGACGTTCCTGCTTTTCATCACGAGTGCCAGGAAGTGATGCTTTTGGTGAAGCTTTCGACTGCCGCTCTCAAAACGTTGAAATATGAGGGAAGAGGTCAGAATCTCCTGAGAGACCAAAGTAGCTTTTAAAGGAAACATTTCATCTTGATTTATTCATTCCATCCCATTATTGTTGTTCTAAGCTTTTGTTTGTCTTGCTTTATACTGCCAAAAATGATTTTCTTACTCATTATTTTTTTGTTTTCCAGTTCAGATACCTAAACCTTCTTAAATCAAGATACACTTACTTGAGAAGCAAATGACTTGAGATATTAAGTCTAGTTTCTAAAAATTGAATTTGTGCTTAAAACTGACAGATATTTGAAATACGTCATTTTGCCAAGATATTAAGTCTTGTTCTCTGAAAAAAAAAAGAACAAAATTAAGTGAGATAAAACGGAGAGACATTTTTCTTGTTTTAAGCATAAACTAACTTAATTTTTAATTAGATTTTCTCAAAGGAATTATCAGAATTAAGCGAGTTAATGTTTAAAACAAGAAATCTGTTTAAAGTATAAACTCAATCTAGTTTTTTTCCAGAAAACAAGACTTAATATCTTATCAAAATTGAGTGAGTTAATGCTTAAAATAAGAACCAAAATTCTGTTTTCTGAAAAAAATAAATAAGGCAAGTTCGCTTCTCAAGTAAATTTACCATGATTTAATAATTTCTAGATATCGGTCATGGAAAAGAAGACAAAAATAATCTTTACTATAATAGATAAATAATAAGTTAGAAAATCATGTTTGCTCTGTATAAAAGCAGTCCAAAATTATAACTCTCAAATCTCATTTACAGTCATATTTTTCAAGCTTTCAGCATTTTGATCAGTCAACAACATCAAACCTAAAGCACAATGAATTTGACGAAGATCATCAGTGAGTAACGGCATAATGTTTTGCCATTTTGACTCAAAAAATTGACAAGCTTTTGTGGCACTTTTTTGTTCTTTTAGTAGTAAACTTGACTCCTTAGAAATTATTAGTAATGTTTATTTTGAATCGCTTTTTGGATTGCAACACCAAAATATAAGTCAAGCCTTCGAGTCTGAACTCCACTGAGAGACCAGGATGGCTTCAGTGCTTTAGCACTTCACATCTGTATGATAGAATGGAAATAAAGCGGTCTTTCCCTCTTTCATGGAGTGGAAATATGCTGCATCGGAGTCTGAATGCCTCTCATTTGTAATGCATCTCTCACCTTGTAGCCAGAAATCTCATGTTGTCATCAGAGCAGCGATCTGGAAGGCCGTGAGTGGAGATGAGAGTGAGATTGTTGAATCTGAGATGAGGACTGGCAGGAAAGAGAAATGTAGAGTCAGAGTCAAATAATGCCATTGACCCTTTTTTTTTTTTCAATCAAGTTTATGCATCTTGCCATTATACAAAGAATCGCTGATGTTCATACTGTTGATCGAACATGTCTCCGAATTGATTTCAGGTACAGAAGAGCTTTTCTGAAGAACAGACTCTGTGTAGGACAGATCTTGTCCATTTTAGATAATGAGGCTATTTTTGCCCAATTTTTTGTTCCTTTTTTTTCTGTCCAGAAATGAATACCATTGAATGAAGAGAGGACAGTAACGACGCCTGAACAAAAGCATGCGGGGTGTGTGAGGTTATTCTGCAAACACTCGACGGACAGATGCTGAAATCCCTTAATTTCCAGCGCAGCGCTGGCCTGCATTAAAGCGCTTTCTTCTCCAACCATCACAGTAAAAGCCTTTCCTTTTGTTTTGTCTTTTTTCCCCTCTTGTTTTGTTTCCTGTGTGTAGTGGTCTCCCCCCGTCGCCCTCCCCCTGTCCCCTCAGGAGTGTAAAAAGGTCTCTTGTCATGTAAATGACCTGTTTTGTATGTGCTGGAAAGACATGATCTCTATCTGTGGCGGGAGAGGAAATCAGGCTAGCGTGTGTTGAAAGAGGAGCGTGTGAGGCCTGCGGATCATCATGATTGATCAGACGGAGGACGCTGGACACACAGCCGCATCTCTGCGTTCTAGCGCTCTAAGCGATGCAGACAGACAGAGCTGCGACTGTCATCTTCAGCTATCTGTCTTTTATTTCAGCCTGTTTTTTCCTTTAACTCCTTCCTGCACATGTTTGATTAGCACAAATGTTCACATGCAAAAGTATAAGAGAGATTGCCATTTTTTAACAGCTCTTGAGCAATCAAATTATTTTTAATGAAGAGACCATAAAATTAATTAAATATTATATTATCCATTTAATCCCCCATGTCTAAATACATTAAAAGTAAATTTAATTAAAAATAAATTGATTTGTGTGATTTTTGAATGAATTAAATGTAATGTTTAATTAATGTTTATAGCTAAAATACCATTAAAATTACATTTAAAAACATGTATACATTAAATCATTCAAAATGTGGGGCATGCCTAAATTCACTAAACAAATCAAATTAAATAAAGAATAAATTGATTTGTGCAATTTTATTTTAGCGGTAAGCATTAATTAAATTGTGTAATAAAATTTAAATTTAAAATTTTATCTTAAAACATTTAAAAATAAATAAAATAAAAAACAAATTGATTAGTGAGGTTTTATTTTAGCAATATATTGTTTAATTAATGTTTATTGCTAAAATAACATTAACATTTAAAAATGTGTACATTAAAATATTTAAACAAAATTGGGGACATGCCTGAGTACACCAAATAAATTAAAAAACTAAATCAATTGAATTACATTATTGTTTAATTCATGTTTACTATGTTTGCTAAAATAACATGAAAACAAAATAGAATATTTAACAAATAAACAAACATAAAAAATTATTACTAATAAAAAAAATGCAAATATTACAAATAAAAATAGGGCTGCACATTTAGCCTTAATTAACCACTCACTAGGAGTTAGCTAGTTTGGGACCACATGTTGTAGTTATTGATAAACATGATTTAAAGAGTAACATTTGTTTGAAAATATATCATTTTTCTTACATTTGGATTTTTTTTTTTAATGCAGTACAAACAGAATTATTTGTCAATCTTTTATATAAGAAAAAAATCTGGAATCTGTGTCAATGTGAAATGTTAATCTTGTGTGTGTGTGTGTGTGTGTTTTCTCTCCGCAGGCTGTTCTTGACCACCAGCTCACAGCGTTCTGGCCTTATCAGCAGCTGACAGGCCTCTATTGTGGCCAGTGTCTGACTACTAAGTTTAGGGGCCAAGCAGGGGCCAAGCATCTTTATCGGTCCTCTATGGTCCTGCGTTTCACCCCATCCTCAGGGGTGATAAAGGACAAGAGAGCGAGCGTGAGGGGGGCCAATGGTTTTGGCTTGACAGATAAGCGCTGTCGGCCATGGCCTCCACCTTCTCCATTAGACAGGCGGCCTGTACAGGGGCTGACCGGCCATAAGTTTAGTGGACACTAACTGCCTCATTAGTCAAGTCATTAGCGACAGCAAACACCAATTGCGGCCTAGAGAACAGTGGCAGGGCTAATTAAAGGGCCAGCGCGTGACCTCCGCACACTGCCAGCTCTAGACAGCTGCGTGCCCGCGGTGCCTGCCAAAGCAGCAGGAGTTAACACACACACACACACAACCGCAGAGCGACCCCTGGTTGCCAGGCAGTTATCAGCTTTCAGGAAACAAGAACGGCCTTAAATCGCAGCTTTGTTTGGTCAAACGCTTTGCAAGAAGCTGCATCCAAACCCCTGACATCTCCTGATATCCTCTCGAAGAAATTACATTCTGAAAAGTGAAATCCTTCAGAGACTAAAGACCTAAATCATTGTCTAAAAACAGTGTTTCCCAACCTTTTTATGTACACTATTGTTAAAAAGTTTTCTTTAGGAAAGAAATTAGTACTTTTATTCAGCAAGGATGCATTAAATTGATCAAAATGACAGGAAAGAAATTTATTACATTACAATTTTTAAAAAAATGAATGCTTTTCTTTTGAAATTTCTATTCAAGAATCCTGAAAAAAAAATATGAAGCAGCACAACTGTTTTCAATATTGATAATATTAGGAAATGTTTCTTGAGCAGCAAATCAGCATATTAGAATGTTGGATCATTTGGATCATGTGACACTGAAGACTGGAGTAATGATGCTGAAAATTCAGCTTTGATCACAGCAATAAATTACATTTTTGATTACAGTTTGAAATTGTAATAATTTTTCTACAATATTTTTAATTTTACTGTATTTTTGATCAAACAAATGCAGCTTTCCTGAGCATAAGAGACTCCTTTCGAAAATCTTACTGACCACAAACCTTTCAGTGGTGGTGAACATTGCATTTTTGACCTAATGGTACATTTGTTTGTAAATGAAATCTAGAAAGGAAATGTCATTTACAGTCCTTATAAAGGGACATTCAAATAGTCTTGTTTCAAAATCATCTGCATTTTCTACAATATAAAAATTTTTCTTACCAGAATGTGGCCATGATTTTTTTTACTCTTTAGAACTAATGCCTGGTTGGGAATCACTGTTTCAAAATATTTTAATAAAGGCAATCAAATATTTTATTTGAAGAATCTGTTTCTCAAATTCAGTGGCTTAAAACACAAAGAGATCTCTGTCCTGAGGCAGAAGGATCCAGAATGCAGGTATTAATTGGCGTGTGTTGGGCTGAGTGTTATTATATAAAGCCGTGAGCTCAGATTTCATGCAATCATTGTTTTTCGCTCAGATCCCTGAGGGTCACTCTCACTAATTATAATCATGCTTGAGATGATATCCCTCCACCCCCAGTCCAAAAAAAAAAAAAAACCTCTTTTAGACACAAATATCTTGCTGTTTCTTCAAAAAGAAATCATAAATGCTATTTAGGGCTTGATTATCAGTGCTGACTGTTTGATTGAAGTAGCGTTTCTAAAAATGGCATGCTTACCAGAATGTCAGTGCTTCAAGAAAAGCTAAACCTGTGTCAGATGCTCCCACTACCACGATTCTGCCATTGACGGTGACCTTCGGCTCCATGGTGAGTTTTCTATTAGTGTGGTACAGGGCAAAAGGAGCCTGACAAGAAGAAATGAGAAAACATACAAGACCTTTAGTGTCATTTAACCCATAAAAATGCTCAGCGGTGGAGTTTTTCAGTGGCCAATGCTGATACTAATGCCTAGATATGTACAGGTGAATACAATTTAATTAAAGCAAACAGGATTTTGAATAATGAATACGCATTAAATTGATCAAAAGTGGCAGTAAAGACTTGTCTAATGTTGCAAAAGATTTCTATTTCAAATAAATGCTGATCTTTTGAACTTAATATTCACCAAATAAAAAGAACAACTGTTTTCAACATTGATAATCAGAAATGTTGCAAATCAGCATATTAGAATGATTTCTGAAGGATCATGTGACACTGAAGACTGGAGTAATGATGCTGAAAATTCAGCTTTGCACCACTGGAATAAATGACATTTTAAAATATATTAAAATAGAAAAAATCATTTTAAATTGTAATAATATTTCAAAATATTACTGTATTTTTGATTCCCTTGAACAAAACATTAAAAAAAAAAAAAAAAAACCTTACTGATCCCAACATTTTGAAGAGTCACATATGTACACTTATATAATTATTTGAAAGCAAAAATTGTGATTATGTATGCGTTTTTATGTCTTACTAATGAAGCTGTAGGTTTGTGTTATATATAGACAACACTGATTTAAATATGTAACCAAAATAATGTTAGGTATGATGATTTATTAAAACTTTGATAGAATGGGTTCAAAATCATATGCAAATCAGTAATGTTTTGTACTACATTATAGTAATATAAGCATCAAAATGACAGTTCAATGGGAAAAAACATTTATTTGTTACTAAAAGAGATGCTTATCGTTTCTGTGGTCATTTTGAAGCACCAGCTCAAGCAGACCTTATTGTTGAACACTGGCTAATCTCATAAGCCTCTGCTTGTCGATGCAACGACGTGGTCGTGTGTTGTTTCTCAGGTGTGTGTTTGTCCTTTAACCAGAGAGTTAACAGCCAACAGCTAAGCTCAGCTAACAGTAATTGCAGTTTCCCTAAAAGCACTGCTGATGTCCTACACACGGAAGGGTTCCCCTGCATGACAATAGTTTAATCAGAGCCAGAGCGACAGTATGTTTCACTGAGCACTTATTGGGCTAAAAAGATACCAGCACAGCGAACAGGAAAAAAGCATTTGCATTAGCGAGCACTATAACTCATCTAAAATAGTGAAATGTGCTAATGTTAAAGAGTTCCACTGAGCGAATGGAAACGTACTTTGTATAAAAAATGTGCAGAACACCTCAATAGGCTCTGCACCTAATATGAAACATTGAAATGGTCACTTCTTAAAGCAGATTTACTGAGAAGGACATGTTTGGTCGTCTTTGAATCAACTGAAAGCAAACAGCTGCCGTGTTCTCCTGATCATTCTCTCTCTGGTTCTCTAATTGGCCCTTGAGCATGAATAATTTGAAAGATTTGTTCTGTGGTACACCTTATCTGATTTAAGCTGGAAGAATAGAGACGCGGTGGATTTTGGGAAGGGAGAGGCCCGAAACTATGCCATTTGTCATTGTAATATAAGGAAACGTAGCTGATTACATGGCCATCAACGACTGGCTCTTCAAAGTCATTCATTAAATGCTGTAATCAATGGCAGGGACTGAAGGAGGTTTAAATTCTGGACATGTGGGGGTCACTTGAAGACACAAATCAGAAAAGGCACAACAGGAATCATGTGCAAAAAATCTAGTGAAGGTCATATAGAGAAAAGCACAAAAAACGATATAAACATTTATTAACTGTATAATTCTGTATTAATATTTTTAACAAAGTTTGGGGTTGGTAAGGTTTTTGTTTTGTCTCTTCTACTTACCAAAGCTGCAATTATTTAATCAAAAATACAGAAAAAAAAAATATTATTACAATTTAAAATAACTCTTTTGTATTTTAATATAGTGTAAAATGTAATTTATTCTTGTGATATAAGCTGAATTTTCAGCATCATTACAGTAGTCTTTAGTGTCACATGATTCATCATTCTAATATACTGATTTACTTTTAATGAACAAAAAGTTTAATTGAAACAGAAATATTTTACCCAAACTTTTGAGTATATATTGGTCTTGCAATCTAAATCTATGTTTTTGTATTTTTTAAAGAGATTAAAGACTAATATTTTAAAATCTCCCTTAGACACTGATACAGTGTTCTGTATTCAAAATTTCAATAATTATGCTTCATCAGATTTAAAATGTAAAATATGATGACATTATAATACTTTGCATACTGAATTGTGATTGGTCTTCCTCTCTTATATTTTTATTTACCCTATAGCTGCTGTGAAAGTTGCAAAAAGATGTGTGGCTACCAATGGCAGACTGTGAAAGTGTTAAGGAAACCTGTTTGAAAACGGTCAGTATTTTTGTGATTTCTTCTAAACCAAGAAAAAGTTCTCGGATGTTGTTCATCTGCTTCTGAAATGAGATGACGGTGACGTGATGTCAAACAGGAGCTGACCTTGTCCTCTCTGCTCAGGTAAAGCCAGCGCAGGTGCATCCGTCTCAAACATGCAGGACTTCTGTCAGACATAATGCCCTTCGTAACACAACACTCTATTGACGAAGACTGGACAGGTGCTTTAACTCTGATTAATTCATCTGAACCGGACGGAGGATTAGCGCAGTCATTGCACTCTTATCTGCAGTGCTGCCTGGACACCGGCGTTGCTGCGCTACCAAATGGAGCTTTCTAATGTGGACTGAAGGGTGACAGCTTGTTTCTTGCTAATGCACCACACACACACACACACACACACACACACACACACACACACACACAAAGCTGCATATGACACAGTAGCTCTGTTCCAAAACCTAATGAGCACCCTACTGCCTAACATGGGCTGTGGCTTTAACTGATTTTGCTTCAGGAACCAGACTTTACACAGGCTTTCAAGTGGTGAATGAATTGTCATATATCCACTGTAAAAATATCCTGTTAAAAACTGGCAGCTGTGGTTGTCAGAAATTTACCATAATAAATAAATACATTTATTTACCCACCTATATATATATATATATATATATATATATATATATATAGTAATTCTTAGTTCCTACTTGCAAAAACCATATTTGACAGTACTTTTTTTTTTTTTGAAAAGAAGCCTCTTATATTTACCAAGTCTGCATTTATTTGATCAAAAATACACTAATTTTGTGAAATATTATTACAAAGAAAAATAACTTTTCTATTTAAATATATTCTAAAATGTAGTTTATTCTGGTGATGCAAAGCTGAATTTTCAGCAGCCATTACTCCAGTCTTCAGTGTCACATGATCCTTCAGAAAAAGTTTGCTATGCAGAAATTCA
Source organism: Onychostoma macrolepis (assembly GCF_012432095.1). Taxonomy (NCBI): domain Eukaryota; kingdom Metazoa; phylum Chordata; class Actinopteri; order Cypriniformes; family Cyprinidae; genus Onychostoma; species Onychostoma macrolepis. Next base: position 28,900,329 of record NC_081174.1, read on the forward strand.
CAAAAATGAGTTAATAAGCTAATAATGTGATAACCAATTAAAAATAAAAACACAAATATTGGGTTTCACAAATATTTCTTTTGGATAAATATAAGTCTTTAATTACATAGAATTATTTTAAATAATAAATTCATAGTAATAACATTTCAAAAATGTCATCGGCCATGTTTGATTTTCAAGATTGATTTTTCATAGCAGTGCATGATGCGATTGATTTCTCTGTAAAAGATACTTAAGATGCTACATTAGAATTTGACTTTCTAGAGGAGCCAATTATTTTGTGAACACACCTTAAAATGCTGCCTACTTAGGGTTTGTAACCACCTTCAAGCTTTTATAATAAACTCTGTTGGGTTTATTAAAGAAAACTGTGAAATCATGTGGGCTGAATGTGCTTTCATAACACCTCTTGATTAATTTAGCTCGTTTCGATTGTATTGATGAAGAAACATTGTGTGAAGTGAAATCCCCCCTCTGGCTAGTGGGCGTGTGTGTGTGGTATCTCACTCAGGAGTAAACACACACACACACACACACACACACACACATCTACAGCAGATGTTGGTTGTTCTGATGATGGCTGGATAAGAATGCTGCTGCTTTACCTGTTAGAAACCAGCGTAAACATTCTCCACCATCTGCCACCATCCATCCATCTGTTTCTTTACAACCAGACATTCAATAACCTCAGGCAACAACGGCCCTGTGATCTGCACCACGTACGGCTAACGATTCTGCTTCAGAACGCATTACGAGTGGAATAATGCAGACAGCTATGGTGTTAATTATTGATAAACGTAAGTGGGAGAAACAAAGATGTCATGCTGTCCATTGACAGTTTAGGGATGAGAGTTGCAAGTGTGTCAAATTACTAGTGTGATTCATTCATTTACTGCACAGCACCCTCTTGTGGCACGTAATTTCCTCCTCGGTTAACGATTTAAACAAACCCCTGTAGAATAGTTTCAACTAGTGTTGTGGTTTTGTATACAAATAACGTTACGATTGCTTTCATTGTTTCAGTTTTTGTTTGTCATTTTGATTTAAATGCAGGCTTATGTTCATATTTCAGGAAGCTGGTTTTGGTCTGACCTGTTGTTTGGTAATCTGCTGGGACGGTGCATTGATGCCCAGCTCCTCCAGCGGGTAGATGATCTGTCGTCTCGGGCTCACCGGCACCATAAAGTTCAACACCGCTGCCAGAGAGTGAAGACTGACATTCTGAGAGCAAAGAAGGACAAAGGAAGAAATGTTTGTCAAGCCCCGAACCAGAAATCAAGACTTTTCATGTAAAACATTTGCTTTAAGAACCCCTGAGATATTAAGTTAATATTTTAGTAATACTATGAGACATCTGCATGATAATTGTTTTCTGATGTTGGTTAATGGTCACATGACAGATAAAATATTTAACTTTTCAGTAAGTGTTTTATTTTGATTTCTATTTTAAAATGATTTATATACAGGGCTGTCCATATATAGGACTTATTATTATTATAAAAATTAAGATATAAATATATAATTGTTGTAAATTACAGTTGCCTTGGGGAAAAAAGGAAATTTCAAAATAATTATAATAATTTGATTTTACACTACAAGTTACAATACTAATATTTATATCTTAAATTAATCACTTTCAAACATTCAAATCCTCAGGCTTTTAGTTTGGCAAAATAATGATGAAATTCTGAAAACATCTGTCCACTAAACATGTTGCAAATAACACCAGACTAAAGGTTAATAGACCAATTAATAAAAGAATAATCGTGGATTTTAATGGTTTTGAAAGAAGTTGCTCACTAATTCTGCATTTATTTATTTTTAAAAACCTGTCAAATCATTAATATTGTTAAATATTATTACAATTTAAAATAAAAAAAAGGATTTCATTTTAATGTAATTTATTCATGTGATGGTAAAGTAGAATTTTCAGCAGCCATTAATAATATTTGTAATAATATTTCACAATATTACTATTTTTACTGTTTTTTAATATTTTCATTAAATTAAATGCATAAGCATAAGCATAAGAGACTTCTTTCTAAAACATTTAATTTTCATCAACTCACGAAGAGCACACGTGTGTCCACTGCAGAAAAGGATTTTCTTACTCAGTATTTTGTCTTGTTTTCCAGTAAAAATATCTAAACATTCTTAAATCACTCTTTGGCTCCCCTGCTTCTACAGAGGTTGTGGCCAGTATAATGGGGCCTCTATCTGGTAATCTTCATTCACATGTCAGAAACTTAGGCGTTACTTTTGACTCTGCTTTGACTTTTGATAAACAGATCAATACTGTGGTTAGAAGTTGTTTTTATCAGCTAAAGAATATTGCAAAGATGAAGTCATTCTTAACATTAAGAGACATGGAGTCTGTGATACATGCTTTTATCTCATCCAGATTAGACTATTGTAATGGATTGTACTTGGGTATTTCACAGTCCCTACTGTCACGTCTTCAGCTTGTTCAAAATGCTGCTGCTAGATTGTTAACTGGAACAAGAAAGAGGGAACATATTTCACCAGTGCTGATCTCTCTTCACTGGCTCCCAGTTAAATATCGTATCCATTTTAAAACATTGCTGTTTGTATACAAAGGTTTGCATGGACTGGCTCCGTCATATATCTCCGATCTCCTGTTTTACTGTAATGCTTCCAGGGAACTTCGATCAACCAGTACTCTTCAGTTGACTGTTCCAAGGACACGCCTGAAATTGAAAGGTGACCGTGCCTTTTCAGTGGCTGCCCCACAGCTTTGGAACAATTTGCCATTTTATATAAGATCTGCTCCAACATACGCTGATTTTAAGTCTCTTCTTAAAACGTACTTATTTACTGTTGCATATGGTCTCAAGTAAGCTCAGTGGTGTAACTGTAGTGTTTTATCTGTTGCTGTGTTTTGTTTATTCTTGTATTTTGGTATATGTTTTAATTTTGTACAGCACTTTGGCCAACAGCTGTTGTTTTTAAATGTGCTTTATAAATAAATCTGACTGACTGACTGACTAAATCAAGATACATTTTCTTGAGTAACAAAATGCCATAAGTCTTGTTTTCTTAATCAAAGTTAAGTGAGTTTATGCTTAAAACAAAAACAAATATCTGCCAATGGGGTCAGAAAAGTACATTTAATTCAAAGGAAAAACATGATTAATTTTATTACCCCATTGGCAGATGTTTGTTCTTGTTTTAAGCAAAAAACCTGCTTAATTTTGATACTTTTTTTCTTTTCTTCAGAAAACAAGACTAATTCTAATGATGTTTTACATCTCAAGCAGATGTATCTTGATTTAAAAATGTTTGGATATTCAAGACAAAAATATTGAGTAAGATAATCATTTTTTGCAGTCTGAGATTACTGTCGTCTTTTTTTTTTTTTTTACAGGAGAAAATGGACTTTTGCCCACCCTCTGGCTGTAATGGGGTGGATGGAGGATGTAATAGAGGCAGGACTTGTGTGCCAAGCGCAGCACCTCCCTAAAGATATATTTGGTGTGATGCTGGAAAACGGGGTTGAGGAAAAAGTGACACAGTCGACCGTGTTCCTCTCGCTGGTGATGGCTGAAGTACATGAACCTCTCAATGTCAAAGTTGGCTCTGATGAACTCAATGTCCTGGAAGCACAAAATGCATTGCAAATGATTTATGGTAAGAAACAGCGATGACACACCATGACACGTCATTAAAAATGTACCTCTTCATCTCTAATGATTATCACACCAACAACTCGCCCCTCGACCTGAGCCACAAATGCCTGAAGAGCAGTTCCATCCTGAGAAGGAGAGACAAGCACAAGCACGGCTGTGTCTCATTTAGAAGACTGCGTCCTCCGGAGGTCGAATCCTCTGGAGGTTGCATCCTCTGTAGGATGCGTAATTAAACGAGACGGCCTTCGTAGGACAGGCGGAAAAGTAAACAGGAAGTATCACGTTGATTTGCCAACACATTTAGAGCGTCGTTGCACTCTCACACTACTTAAATGAAGGAAAATTATTTCTAAATTTGGAAAGTAATTTAAAAAAAAAGCTTGTTTTATTTTGCTCAACGTTTGAGGAGCTGCAGCGTTCGTACAACAGACAGCTATTAGAGAAAAAAAAGAAAGAGGATATTAAGAACAAAGTTTATCCGTTTTTACTGGAGGCAATTTAAGTTAAGTTGAAAACATCACATCTGCGCTTGTGTGTACATCTGCCGGCACCGGCATTTTTCAAATTAACGACGGTTGTTTATGGCGACGCAAAGAATTGTGGGTTATCTGTAGCAGGGAAGGATACACCTGATGCATCCTCCGAATTACTGTGAAAGAAGGTCGCATTCGAAGGTCGCATTCGGAGTGTCCTACTTGCTTTTCTGAAATGAGACAGCCTCGATGACGTATGCACCCTTCGAATGAGACCTCCGGAGGACGCAGCCTTCTAAATGAGACACAGCTAATGTTCAGACATCACAAGCACTGCTCTGTCGAAGGTCTGAGAGGATCTAGTGAGTGGTTTGTGTCAGACCTGGTCTTTTCGGGCCTGTAGGAACAAATCCAGATCTTCACCGATGGACTCCTGCTGGCTGAGACTCTCAGTCAAACTCTGGACTGCTGGGATATCAGACGACACCGCCACTCGCACCTCCAACGTCCTGATGGACAAACAAATATTAGTTTGAAACACAAATCCAAGGTCCAGAGCTGAATTTTTCATTTACAATTAATGAACACATTCATTTTATAATGAATGTAAAAATGTTGCCACAAGATATTATCGGTAAATATCAGTTGGATTCCTTGAAACAGCTGAGGTCAAATATATCAGAAGACAGAATGATTGATTTATCTTCAGTAGATCATCTTTTGAATCTGGTTTTATATGCTCACAAATACTATAAAGGTCAGAATATTGTTCTTTAACTGTATTGTGGTTTAATCATGCTTTATCGTACAATTCATCTTCTAAGGAACTACTGATTTAGAGATTTCTTTATCCGCTCATTTAGATGATTCAGAGTGTGCGTGTACCTGGTCAATCCCCACCGGTGACACAGGTAGAGTTCCTGCGAGCAGGTGCCGGTGTCACGAGGAGCGACTCTGATGAAGGACTGCAGCAGCGGGAACTCTGGAGTCAGTTTAGGTACAGAGATCACACAGAAATCCCGATCCTGCGGAACGTCATAACTATTTATGTCACATTTATTAGATTTATTATGTTACATGTAAAACAGGACACAAAATGCTGGGCTGTGCACTCAAGAATGAAAATACTATCATCATTTACATTACCCTTTAAAGATTTAGTGGCAGTAAGATTTTTGTATGTTTTCTCTTATGCTTAACTAGGCTGAATTTATTTGATCAAATGTACAGTAAAAATATTATTACAATTTATAATAATTGTTTTTCTATTTGAATATATTTTAAGATGTAATTCATTCCTGTGAGTTGAAGCTGAATTTTTTAGCATCATTCCTCCAGTCTTCAGTGTCACATGATCCTTCAAAAATCATTTAATATGCTGATTTACTGCTCAAGAAACATTTCTTAACATTAGCAATGTTGAAAACAGTTGTGCTGCTTTATATTTTTGTGGAAGCCATGATTTTTTATTTTTTATTTGATGCTTAGAAAGAAAAAAAAAAGCATTTATTTTCAGGGGGAAAAAATAAATAATAAATAAAAATAAAAACTGACTGACCTCAAACTTTTCAATGGCACTGAACTCTTTTCTTTAAACATGTATTACTTCTGTAATTCTTTTACAGGATATACACAAAAGGATATATTCTGAAAAATGTCAATCTGCTGTTTTACAAATATGACATATGCTGACACAAATCCATCATATGACTTTAAAAATAGAACACAAATCATATGGACTACTGTTAGGATTTTTAGTTGTAATTTTTGTAAAAAAAAAAAAAATTATCATGAGGGTGAATTATCATAATGATCATTTTTGGGTGATTCCTTTAACAAGCCAGCTGATGTACTTACCGGGAACAGTTTAAACAGGTACTGCAGGAAATCTGCTGATCTTTGAGGAAAGAAGATGACAACAGAAATGAAAACTTATGAGCATCATCTGTCCTGTAGGAGCAATGAGAAAGGCTGCCATGTTGGGCAGTAGAAAGAGAGTGTGGTCTAGTTGGTCTCGCTGTCACTTTAAGCATTCTACTCATTAATTACATGTTCATGCTCTGTGGGGAGCGACAGGCCTCCATATTCCACAACAGCTGGCCAATAAGGTGGCACACAGACCAGCTCAGCAGGAGCCAAATAACACTCAGACTGATTTTTACAACAGCTCCTCACTGAAAGCCCCTGGAGCTCAGCCAGATGAGGACAGACAGTTTTCCTTTAACCAAAATTCATTTAACCAAGTTCTACTATATTTTACATAAATATTTTACACTTTTATAGAACTATCCCACTAAAGTAATGGTTTCTTGCACCAAATAATTGAGATTTTCATGATAATTATCCACCCTGTCTCTGACCCTTTGAATTAAACAGGCTGTTCTGATGGTTGCTAGATGGTTACTTACTAGTCCAAGAGGTCCTTACCTCATTTCAAACTTCTTTTCCATAGTGAAGAGCTGGATGCAGAATGCATTAGGTGGCCCGTCTGGTTCAGAGTCCTCACCTGAGTCTTTGATGCATGACTTAATACACTCATGCTAGTTAGAGAAGTCAACAGAGAAACAAAAATAAGCAATTCACATAAGATACTTGCATGAATCACATTTGGAAGGATTCACAAATATAGTCACTGGTATTAAAATGCAAAAGAAGGAAGAAACATCTCAAAGATGATGTTTAGCTCTGACCTGAGATATGTCCGTAGGCTCATCTCCACTCTCCTGCTCTGCTGTCAGTTCACCCTGTAAAGGTCATTTGGGTTAGTTATTAGAAATGCATAAATTAGCCCTAAAATCCCTAATGAGTAGCATTAAATATGCTGAATGTGTCTTTTGAAGCTCACTTCCACAGGTTCTTTGGCTTCATCAGATTGCTGGGCATCAGTGACATTGTTTTCCTCCACCAGCGATTGTGGTTCCTCTTGATGTGCTGGATTTGTCTTTCTCAATCCTTCAAATTCTTCAAGTTCAAACCACTTATTGTATAGCTTCAAATCCATGTGACCGCTCACACTGACAAAACCAACGACAGCTCCTTCACTCTGTGTAAGTACACACACACACACACTAACACTTTACTAACAGTTTAATTAACACATTTTTACTGAGATATTTACAATCATATGGTTCATATTTGTTGAATGAAATCCACTACTTCTTTATTACTCATTTTGGGGTGCTGATTCCAAAAATAGTTTTCCTCACAAAATATGATGCATTTCATAGCATTTTTGCTTTCCATAACCATTTGTACAGTGAAGTTGTCTTGTATTATTCCTTAATCACCAGAAAACCTGCCAAAAAGACATGATTCATGTCTTCCTCTGAGCCGATTATGACTATCTGTTTAATACTCAGCCTATTATCACATCTATGAATGAAGACTAATCCTGATTTCCACTTTTTCCACTCCTTTGCAAACTGCAAGTTAATGAATACTTGTTTTTGTCATTAAAATGAAACTTTTGTCATTCGACTGCTTTTGCTACTTTAAGTGCATTAAAGCTGATACATTTTTTGATACAAAATTGAAAAATTCTGAATTCTTAATTTGTACGTGATGGAAGGTTTTAATGATATTTTATAGCATCATCAAATTAGGTATTATTAGGCTTTTTTCAGTTTTTTTTTGCTCAAGATGCAGGGCTGTCCAACCATAATGTGGGTAAAATTGTGATGATAAAATTTTTTAAATCTTAATGGTACTAAAAATAGGCTTCTTTTTCTTCAAAGTCATTCCTATTTCTCTTTGATTTTGGGGTGAAATATGATCTGGACATGCTCTTGACAGATTTCATGAGATTTGCCCATATATAATTTAAAACTCTCATAAAAACTGAGTTAGAGACCTAGAAAAACAACACCTCTGTAATAATTTATGAATTTTCTCTGGAAATTGTTTTTTTTTTTGTAATCCTCCTGGGCAATGTAGTACAGTTGTCCCGCTGAATGGACGGGACATTCAGACAAAAGGAAAAACCGCTACAGATGTCTGGACACAATATGTTCAGTGTGAGTATGTCTTGGCAGGCCATGAGCTCTCATCTGCCATATGTCGCATGAACACATGTCAGCATGCGCCGCAGGGGAGAGAGTGGGGCGATCTGTCGTCCTGTCATTCCTGCGAAAACACAAACTAACACAATTTCTGCCCCACTTTGCATAAAGAGTCTGTGAACTTGAGAGGTTACTGGGCTCTTTTTCTCAAGAGATAAATTACAGAAGCAAAAAAGCTTAAAAAACTCTGAAGTTGCTTTCCATTTTGTTGTTTAAGAGAAAAACTACTTTAAAAAAAAAAAAAATGCTGATTTACAAAAAAGGCCTAATATAAGGTAAGTTGATAATGCTGATAATACTAAAATTTCCATTTCGTACAGTTTTTTCGCAAAATAAGAAAGTAAATGCACCATATTTTGTGAGAAAGTGTGACGCTCGAGCAAAACAGGCCCTATTTTTGAAATCAGCACCCCTAAAATTAGCAAGAAACAAGGATAGGATATCATTTCTTAAATATGATGCAGGGCAGTGTATTTAAAGAGGTCATATTTGTGTTTTTTTGTGCCCAAAAAATGTTCTAAGCTTTATTATCCACATTAATTTTTAATCTCTCAATTGTAAACAAAACCTGACTAACTTCACAGACAGCTGCATGGTTCTCCTCGTCTTGAGCCTCGATGAGCTCAGACAGGAAGTACGGCCCATGGGACTCCACCAGTGGCGTGATCTGCTCTGCAAATATGTGCATGAGATCATCGTGATCTTCCACTCTGGGGAATATAAAGTTATTGCACCAGGATTTTAATACATCATTGTGCTGCACATGCCCTGTATAAACTGTATATTGATATAAATTTTGTACAGCAGGACAAAAACAGTCTAGACATGGATTATGATCGGCTTTACACTAGATGAAACTACACGACTGTCTGAATGAGTGAATTTGATTGACACAAATGAGTGAATTTCACAGAAACATGGCTATGACGCATTTCACCCAAAATACAAGAGAAAAATAAATGATATTTTGCATAGAGAAAATGAAACCTATTTTAGAATTCAAAAATTAAGCATATTTTCTGCCCATTACAGTAATTTATTTTTTTTATTTTCTCATTAACTTTATCATTATTGCAAGAAACAGTAAAAATGAACAATTTTACATTAAAATCAGCATAAATTAAAGGTAGTACAACTAATAGTACTATAATATGAGAATACTTTACAATTTAAATTATATATATTATGTATATGTGTGTGTGTGTGTGTGTGTGTATATATATACACACATACACACACACACACACACACACACACACACACATATATATATATATTTTTTTTTACTCTTCCTTTTTTTTCTATTACTCATACAGTATTTGAATGACTTTAAGGCTTTGAAACATTTTAATTGTTTCAATGTTGAATCTGAATAAATGAACTATATTAAAATAATTACAGTCAAATTAATCTAATTAATATGTATAGAAATAATTGAAAAATATAATACAATATATAACAAAATATAATTTGAATAGATTTATTTTATTTTTTCTTTACAGTAATGTATTGCAAATGTAAATTTGGAAAATGTGCTTAACTCTCATGAACATAATGTCACAATACGGTGAAATATGACCCAGCCATGCACTTCCATAAGTAAATGAGAGGTTTACAAACCTGGCTCTGCGGATGTGAAGTCGAGGGCAGTAATTGTGTCGATGACAAACGTAGGCCGAATGCTGAACCTCCTCCTTAACAGGCATCACGGGTTCAAAGATCTTCTCCAGTGCTGCCTCTGATATGAAGAGAATGACAGAATAATGTCTTAACAATGTACCGTCAATACCAGCACACAAAAAAGTTCAAAGTAAAATTATACTCATTTATTTCCTACCAAGTGAGCCTCTGTAGGGAGTCAGGAGGCAGATGTGTTCCAGCTCCACAACGGCATTGAAAACTGCTCTAGAATTTGCATCGGAAGGAAATAAAAATCTTTGATCATTAAATTTGATTGAATGGATACAGGAAGGCATTGCTATACAGTCAATACAATTTGTGCTGCCTAAAATAAGATTCATATCCACCCTAACCAAATAACAACAGAAAAATCTTGTTTTATTAAATTAGATATAAACCTATGAGCAGACTGTGTGTATCCTTCAGCCTTATAGGTGAACCTCACAAAACCTGTCAAGAACATGTACAGGTCACATTTCCTCAAAACCAAAGAAAAAAATGTGTTTTTGAGATTCACCTTTTAATGTTCACATTGATAAAAGGAAATACAAAACAGTCTTCTTTTACCTCATTATCTCTTTAGCGCCCCCTATGGAGAAGCCATGCTGAGCCACAAATAAACGCAGGAAGAGAGTGTTCATGGGCTGGAGGAAAGACAAACAGTCTGTCAGGGGGCTGTAAAATGGATATGTTAAATATTAATGGACATCGTGGTTTATTTGCTTTGCCTACAGTGAATTTCTCGCCATTGACGTGATTCTGAAGTAAATTCTTCCAGCATGTCTGATCCACCAGCTCTTCAATGGGGTGATCTGAGAAGGATGCATGGGCCAAAACTTCATTCGTAGCGGTGCTGAGGGACACGGCTAAATTTGCTTTCTCACTGCAATGAGAAATAGAAAATAATTCCTTTTATAACTGTCAATCAAACAAGTCTAAGCAACAAGCTATTTATGATTTTACTACATTATAATGAAAGTAAAGTAAAGTACTCTTAGAAAAAAAAAGAAGCTGTCACTGGGGTGCTACCTTTTCAAAAGGTACACTTTCGTACCATCTAGGCTTTTGACAGCTTTTGTACCTTTTTTCCCCTGAGAGCATAGTTAGTCTTACAAAAACAAAATAAAAACTAAATATATAAATAATTTACATGCATTGTGACATTATGTTCATGAGAATGCTCACATTTTCAAATGAAAGCATATATATATATATAAATATATAAATAAACAATATTTTAATATTACAAATGTAAATAAATATTTTAATTTAAATTAAATTTAAATATTATAAATGACTCCTATATTAAAGTAATTAAAATTATATTAATATGTATATTTATCTAATTAAAAATAAAATATACAGTTAAATATAACTGTATTTGTTATATTTATTTTGGCATTACAGTAATTAAAATGTAATTATAAAATGTGCATAATTTATTTGATTTTTATTTATTTTAATTTTTTGCATAATAATTTTCATAACTCTTAACACTTACAGAAGATGAATGACATTGACTCTCCCAAACACAGCAACAGCTGCAGGACTGATCAGATTATTGATGTCTTCAGCATCTGACCATTCAGTTCTCCTCACAGTCACACTTTCAGCTTTACCAGCCGATGAGGTGATGGTGCTCATTGCAAATCTAATACAATTAAGAAAATTTACAAATATGATTAGATACAGACATAAATTGTGCTATAGCTGTAAAGTTTTGCCATTTGTTTTTATTTTTCACGTCTATACTACCAGTGAAATGTTTCAGACGATAGAATTGCTAAACAAATCAATAACAAATCTTTAATTTCTGCTTCGAACAATGTTCATTCATTTACATTTAAGGAAAATACAACATAAAAGTACGATAAAACAAACCTTTCGTGTGAGAATACTTAAACCTGTTTTTAAAGAAGTATATTTCACTTAAACGTTCATCTGAAGTTATCGCTAACCGTTGGCGAGCGTCCTGTAACCATAGTGACGGGGCTCAGTGACGTAGCTTCAGTCAAAGGTTACCGCGCGTCACTGCAAACGCGACGCGCGACACACGGCATCGAAACGTCGCTGAAGTTTTAGCGGCTTATCGGAGTTAAAAACCGTAAAGAAATACGCAAAGTTGCCCTATAATAAAGTGACAGGAGCATAGTAATCATGGCGTCCACCGCGGCGGGTAAACAGAGAATCCCGAAAGTGGCGAAGGTAAAAAATAAATAATGTTTAGTGAGTTAGCATTAGCATGTAAACAACGTGAAGCGGTTGTGTTTTAATGCAAACACCTATTATGTAATATTTGTGGATGTAGTTAATTGAGTTAAACATTTGTTTTTGCTTGTATTTATTTTGTGTTATGTGTTCAGGTGAAGAATAAAGCCCCAGCGGAGGTGCAGATCACCGCAGAGCAGCTGCTCAGAGAGGCGAAGGAGAGGGAACTAGAGCTGCTGCCTCCTCCACCCAAACAGAAGATCACTGATGCAGAAGAGCTCAACGACTATAAACTGAAGAAGAGGAAGGTATGAGTGCTATATGTTCTGTATATGACCACGACATATTTGGCAAAATGCATAATGGTATCAAATGGTAGCACCATGGTATTTTGATGCATACCATAGTACTTTGTGGTTACTTACCATGGTGTTTCCATAATGTCTAGAAAACACTGTACATGTACAGAAAACATGGTATTGTCAAGTTGCACATTTATTTATATAGTGCTTTATACAATACAGATTGTTTTAAAGCAGCTTCCCGTTAATAAACTGGAAAATGTCAATCATTACATTTACATTGTCCTTTAGTAGATGCTTTTATCCAAAGCGACTTACAAATGAGGACAATGGAAGCAATCGAAATCAACAAAAGAGCAATATGCAAGTGCTATGACAAGTCTCAGTTAGCCTAACGTAGTACACGTAGCAAGGCATTTTTTTTAGTTATATAGTAAATAAAAAGAAAACTGATAGAATAGAAAAAGAATGGAACAAGCTAGGGTTAGAGGCCTTTTTTTGCTTTTTGTTAATTGTATAATAAATAAAAGAAAACAAATAGAATACAAAAAGAATGGAAAAGCTAGTGTTAGTTTTTTTTCATATAAAAGAATACAAGCAGTTAGTAAACAAATAGAGTGCAAGTCTAAAAGGGGCAAGTTTTTTTAAAGAATAGAATTAGAATAGAGAGTGCTAGAGTTAGAGGGTCAAATAAAGATGGAAGAGATGTGTTTTTAGCCGATTCTTGAAGATGACTAAGGACACAGCTGCTGGCATTGAGTTGGGCAGGTCGTTCCACTAGGAGGGAACATTTAATGTAAAAAGTTCGTTAAAGTGATTTTGTGCCTCTTTGGGATGGCACAATAAAGCGATGTTCACTTGCAGAACGCAAGCTTCTAGAGGCACATAAGTCTGAAGTAATGAATTTAGGTAAAGGGTTGCAGAGCCAGTGGTGGTTTTATAGGCAAACATCAATGCCTTGAATTTTATGTGAGCAGCTATTGGTAGCCAGTGCAAATTGATAAACAGAGGTGTGATGTGCATTCTTTTTGACTCATTAAAAATTAATCTTGCTGCCGTGTTCTGGATTAACGGTAAAGGTTTGATAGAACTGGCTGGAAGACCTGCCAAGAGAGCATTGCAATCAGTTATGAAACAACTTTTAAAAACAATAGTGTCATTTATTCAATTCAGTTTAGTTCAGTGTTAATTGAATTCAGATCTATATCAGTGTCAGTGTTGCTGAAAGTGACGTGCTTAATGCTTTGCATTTAACCCAAAGTGCACACACACACACACCCGGAGCAGCTGCGGTGCCTGGGGAGCAGTTGGGGTTTCGGTGCCCCCAACAAGGGCACCTCAGTTGTGGTATTGAGGGTGGAGAGAGCGCTGTACATTCACTCCCCCCACCTACAATTCCTGCCGGACCTGAGACTCGAACTCGTACCTTTAGGTTACGAGTCCGACTCTCTAACCATTAGGCCACGACTAGAGCCAATCAAGTGGATTGGGATTATTAGGAGGCCATGATTGACAAGGGCAAGTGGTGGCAATTTGGCCAGGATAAAACATGGTATTGCCCTGGTACAGGCTTAAAAATATTATGTTACCATGGTAATATAATCTCCATCTCCAGAAAACATGACATTACCATAGTGCATGTCCAGAAAACGTGGTATTACTATTGTCATGTTTTGTGCCACAAAATCATAGTAGTATTACCAAGGCACGTCATAAAATATTACATTGCCATAGTACATGCTTTAAATATATTATATTACCATGGTACATCTCCAGAATGCATGGAATTACCATAGTGCATGTCCAGAAAACATTGCATTGTCATGGTATCTGACCCAAAGGTATAGTATTACCAATGTACATGCTTTAAAACATGACACTACCGTGGTGCAACTCCAGAAAACATGGTATTATCGTATAGAAAAACATTAATTTGCCATGGTCTGTGCTCTAAAAATGGCATTGCTATGGTACATATCTAAACACATCCAACGTTTTTCTCTCAATACAGGGGTTTGAAGACAACATCAGGAAGAACAGAACTGTCATCAGCAACTGGATCAAGTACGCACAATGGGAGGAGAGCCTGAAGGAGGTCCAGAGGTGAGTTTCAGTTCGGTGTCCAATGACTGAATCGTAGACTGGAGGTGATTTCTGTAACTATTTTTATTGCCTTCAGAGCTCGCTCTATCTACGAGCGTGCGCTCGACGTGGATCACCGCAACATCGCACTGTGGCTGAAGTATGCAGAGATGGAGATGAAGAACCGGCAGGTGAATCACGCTCGCAACATCTGGGACCGAGCCATCACCATCCTGCCCCGTGTCAATCAGTTCTGGTATGCTTCCTCCTCAGTATCTTTGTCTGAACGTCTGTATGATCATATGTTTTTTTTTGTTTTTTTTTTCTCCTGATTAATTAATTTATTTTTCATATGTTTGTGCACCAGGTACAAGTACACCTATATGGAGGAGATGCTGGGAAACGTTGCCGGCTGCAGGCAGGTGTTTGAACGCTGGATGGAGTGGGAGCCGGAGGAACAGGCCTGGCATTCGTACATCAACTTTGAGCTGCGCTATAAGGAAGTGGACAAGTCCCGCAGCATCTATGAGAATTATATCCTTTCATAAATAGCCTGTTTCATCAACAGTGTCCGGATACATACAAGTACACTCATATAAAGCGATGTATACTGTATAGCAAATCTCAGCTGCCTTATTGATTTAATTGCAAAATGAAACTATATTATCACCTAACTCTTAATATAAAGTTGGATATATACAGTATGTATGTCCAACTTCATCTGTGTGTATATATGGTGTACTTGCACAGGGCGATATACACTGAGACAAATCTCAACTGCTTAATTGCTTTAATTTGCTAAATGCATAAAGCATGAAGATATTATAAACATTAACATCATGAATTTCTATAAAGCTTATTTTGAAATAATGTGTATTGTGAAAAGTGCGATACAAATAAATTGGATTTGAAATTGGACTTAGACTTTTCATTTTAGAATGGATGATTTATGTAAAAAATTGAGTTGTTATCCTTAACAGTAAAGCACTTGTGATGGTCCATCCTGAAGTGAAGAACTGGATCAAGTACGCTCACTTCGAAGTGAAGCACGGTTACATCGCTCGGGCGAGGAAGGTGTTCGAGAGAGCCGTGGAGTTTTTTGGTGAGGAGCAGATCAGTGAGAGCCTCTACGTGGCTTTTGCGAGATTCGAGGAGAAGCAGAAAGAGGTATGACGTCCTGTGTTCATGCCAACCAGTAAACCCGAGAGCCTTCTGGTGTTTTCCTGTTCAGACCTGATCGTTCGCTTTGTGTCTTTTAGTTTGAGAGAGTTCGCATCATCTATAAATATGCTTTGGACCGAATCCCCAAGCAACAGGCCCAGGAGCTGTTTAAGAACTACACTGTGTTTGAGAAGCGGTTTGGAGACAGGAGAGGAATCGAGGATGTGATCGTCAACAAAAGGAGGTTTCAGTATGAAGAGGAAGTCAAGGTGAGTAAAGCATGCTTGTATGTATTAATATAAAATTCAAGATTCAAATTTTAAGCGAATGTCCAAATGCCCTGAAGTTTCATGTTTATTATTATTCAACAAAATATATTATATTACTACTATCATTTTTAATATTCATATTGTGTTTATATACATTTAATTTTTTTAAATATATGAATATGTCATATTAATATATATATTCACACATTTACACACTTATTTACATAATTTTCTGCTGTATAGGCAAACCCACACAACTACGATGCCTGGTTTGATTACCTGCGGCTGGTGGAGAGTGACGCCAATGCGGACACGGTTAGAGAAGTGTACGAGAGAGCCATAGCCAACATACCCCCCATCCAAGAGAAGAGACACTGGAGACGCTACATCTACCTGTGGATTAACTACGCTCTCTATGAGGAGCTGGAGGTCAAGGTATGATAGATGGCAGTGAGCTGAAGTATTCAGCATTCATTTGCATCTCTCAGCAAAACTGTGGTTGTACATGTACACATTTAAGGCCTTTCCACACTGAGGGCCAAAAAGTGAAATTAATTTTGGATGCGATGACGCCCTGGAATAAAACAACAGCTTCCTATGGATGCTTCCACATGGACCACGAACATTCGCACACCGAAAATGCGAAATTTCAGACGAATCTTTTCAGTTTCGCAAAGCGAAAACACGGGCCGTCCAATAAGATTTGAGCTAGGATCACGTGACCGGAGCAGCTGCTGTTGCGCAAAAGGGTGAGAATGGTGGCGCTGTTTCGAAAACCCGTGTAAACAAACACCGAAGAAGAGTATCTCGGATAAGAGAGTGGATGCTGAGTTCTTGTTAGCGTTGGTATTTGAGAACAGATTTATTCTCACATGTTCTTTATACAGAATAACATTTCTAATAATGATCTGTAGAGCACGTGCACGAGTGTTATGAGTCAGAGCGCATTCACTCTCTAGATCTTCCGTATTAAAAAAAATAAAAAATCGAGTGAAACATGATTATGACAATATATTTTCTGTATATGTTTTGTATGCAGCTCATGGTATTTTTTTTATAGTAATAAAGGATGTTTATGACAAATATTAGCAGTGTAGCATTATTAAACATACAAAGAATGCATGTGTCTGCTTATTATAGAATCAAAATCAACTATAGATCACAGTCGGAAGTTATTACAAGCACTCGATGATGGTTTAAAGTGGGTAAGCAAATACATTAATAATTACATACATTTTCAAGTGTAGCTTGATGCTAATAGTACTTCTAATTATATTTTAGGATGTAGCCTATGCTTGTAAGCATTATAGATAGTTTGTGTTTCTGGTGTAGAACCAAACTTTGTTTATCTTAATTTAGATGTTAAATCCATATACGAGATACGTGTCTGAGGAAAAATGCATTGTTGGTCGGCGCCACCTAGTGTGCAGGCGTGAATTAGCAGAAGGCGAACATTCGTTTTGCGCTCAGTGTGAAAGCACCGTTCGTTGGCGATTCGCCTCGCTTTTTCACATCGCGCTCAGTGTGGAAAGGCCTTTAGACTCAGAGTTTGATGTTATGCATTTTTTTCTGGTTCGTTTAGGACCCTGAGAGAACGAGGCAGGTGTATCAAGCGTGTCTGGAGCTTATACCGCACAAAAAGGTAAAACTATCAGTCTTAATGGTGGTTAAAAACACTATTTACACAATCTCTTGTCATTTTTGGTGAACCAGTCCTTAAAATGATATTTCTGTACCCTTTTGTACAGTTTGCAACAATTTTAACAGCTGAAAATAGAAAATGTTGTGCTTGGCACTGTATTTTATCTGTGAAATCCTATGAAGGTACCATTTCTATTCTAAGTTTAATTTTTATGAATTGTTTTCTAACTATAGCCTATACTTTTTGTATACTCAGTTTACATTTGCCAAGATTTGGCTCTTATACGGACAATTTGAAATCCGACAAAAAAACCTCCAGAATGCTAGAAGAGGCCTGGTAAGTGTTTCACTCTAAAACAGATTTATATACTTTTAGACTACTGTTCAAAAGTTTGGGATTAGTAAGATTTTTTTTTTTTAAAGAAATGAATACATTTATTTAATAAGGATGCATTAAATTGATGAAAAGTGACAGTAAAGACATAATGTTGCAAAAGATTTCTATTTCAAATGAATGCTGTTCTTTTGAACTTCCTATTAATCAAAGATTCCTGGAAAAAATCACGGCTTCCACAAAAATATGAAGCAGCATAACTGTTTTCAACAGTGATAATAATCAGAAATGTTTCATGGGCAGCATGAAGGTTATCTGAAGGTTTATGTGACACTGAAGACTGGAGTAATGATGCTGAAAATTCAGCTTTGATCACAGGAATACATTTTAAAATATATTTACAGAAAACAGTTAATTTAAATACTTTTCTGTTCTGTTTGTACTGTATTTTTGATCAAATAAATGCAGCCTTGGGGGCATAGGAGACTTCTTTCAAAAACAAATGACCCCACGCTTTTAAATGGTAGTGTACTTCCTATACAGTGCAGAGTTTGACCTGAACCCTCTCCTGTCAGGGCACAGCCATCGGAAAGTGTCCCAAAAACAAACTGTTCAAAGGCTACATCGAGCTGGAGCTACAGCTGAGAGAGTTTGACCGCTGCAGGAAGCTCTATGAGAAGTATCTGGAGTTCAGTCCAGAAAACTGCACCACCTGGATTAAGTTTGCCGAGCTGGAGACCATCCTGGGAGACACAGAGCGGGCCAGAGCCATATTTGAACTGGCCATTGGACAACCTCGACTCGACATGCCAGAGGTTTAGAGCTTCACATTTCTCCCTATTCACAGTTATTGGTTCCTTCCAAGTTTTTTGCTCCATATTCTCACTATATCATACTATATGAGCCATAAAAGCCTGATGTATCAGATATGATTCTCAACAAAAAGCAATTTTTCTAAAGGTTCAATAAACTGTTCCATTTCAAAAAACACGTCAGACTGTTATTTCATGTCAGGCTTTACAGGG
This sequence comes from Onychostoma macrolepis, assembly GCF_012432095.1. NCBI lineage: Eukaryota > Metazoa > Chordata > Actinopteri > Cypriniformes > Cyprinidae > Onychostoma > Onychostoma macrolepis. The sequence goes on from NC_081174.1 coordinate 28,919,209, forward strand.
TTAAAGGTAATTCTTAACTGTTTCTCCTTTGTATTGTTTGCATCAGGTGCTGTGGAAGTCATACATCGACTCTGAGATCGAGCAAGAAGAATACGACAACACACGAGGACTTTATAAGAGACTGTTACAGCGTACTCAACATGTCAAAGTAAGCCATCAAAATTACGCCAACACAACATGCTCATCCTAAATGAATATCTGATGCATTTGATTCCTGTCTGGTTGTATTGTAGGTCTGGATCAGCTATGGCCAGTTTGAGCTGTCCATTGACAGTGACGACCGCATACAGCGATGCAGACAGATCTACGAGGAGGCCAATAAGAGTATGCAGAGCTGTGAGGAGAAGGAGGAACGTCTGATGCTCCTGGAGTCCTGGAGAGACTTTGAGGACGAGTTTGGATCGTTTGCCAACAAGGAGAGAGTCCAGAAACTCCTGCCGGAGAAGGTGAAGAAGAGGAGGAAGATCACAGCAGAGGACGGGGTGAGAGTTCATGCCTTCTTGCGTCCTGAAATTGTGGGTGTTTTTTTTCTTGCAATGGGTCATGATAGTAATGGTGTACTGTGTATGATAGTATTATTTACTATTATTACTTTTTGTGTTATTTTATGCATCAATTACAAATTCATCCAGTGCATATGGATTTTTGAAATGTGAATTGTTTGTTTTGATCAAGAATCAATTTAAAATGCTAAAAATTGAATGAAATGTGATTTGTTAAAATATTCAATAATGTTAAATATTGAATCATAGAATTACTTGCATGCACAAAGTTTTGGAGACATGATGACACTCGTTTTCTCATTATATCGATTAGAAATCCTGCCGATGCACATGCATAAGTCTTGAAACAGATTTTTGGATCGTGATTTGTTCGTTTTGGTCAAAAATCAGTCATGATTTTGGAAAGTATGATTTAATATTTTAAAATATATAAACATTAAATTGCTTGTGTGCACAAATAACATGGCTTTTTAAAATTGTTTGATTAGGCCAAGAGTTGGTCAAAATGCCAAAATAATGCTTTCAAATGCTAAAAGTTGAATGAATCAAGATTCAGTAACGTATCATTCAATATTTTAAAATATATGGTAACACTTTACAATAAGGTTCATTAGTTAACTACATTAGTTAACATGAACTAATAATGAACTGCACTTATACAGCGTTTATTAATCTTTGTTAATGTTAATTTCAACATTTAATAATACATTATTAAAATCTTGTTAACATTAGGTAATGCACTGTGAACTAACATGAACTAACAATGAACATCTGCATTTTTATTAACTAACGTTAGCGAAGATTAGTAAATACAGTAACAAATGTATTGCTCATGGTTAGTTCATGTTAGTTAATACATTAACTAATGTTTAACTAATGAACCTTATTGTAAAGTGTTACCAAATATATAAACATTAAATTGCTTGTGTGCACAAATAACATGGCTTTTTAAAATTGTTTGATTAGGCCAAGAGTTGGTCAAAATGCCAAAATAATGCTTTCAAATGCTAAAAGTTGAATGAATCAAGATTCAGTAACGTATCATTCAATATTTTAAAATATGTAAACATTTATTTATAGAACAAAAAAATGAATGGAAATAAAAAAAGAAATTGAATATGGAATACTTTCCTATGTGCTTAACTATTCGACACACATTGCACTCTGTTATATTCCAAGTAGTCTGTATATGCACATAAATTTAATATTTATTTTCAAATGAAACAATCTTAAGCAATTTTTCTTAGGAGAACCATTTACATAATCCTATTACGGCACTTAAAAATAAAGAATCATTGATTGATATCTAATCGAGTCTCATTGTGAATTGATTATTTTGCGGAAATCATTCCTGAATTGAAAACCTATGAACTGTGAACTGAATCGATTCATTGTCAACCCAAAGATTCATGCCCCTTTTGACTAGTCATCCCTAACATATTGTCTTTTGTTTATTAGTCGGATGCAGGTTGGGAGGAATATTATGACTACATCTTCCCCGAGGACGCTGCTAACCTGCCCAACCTCAAACTGCTGGCCATGGCCAAGATGTGGAAGAAATTGCAGCAGGATGATGAGAACGAGCAGGATGAAGGAGAAGGAGAAGGAGAAGGAGAAGAAGGAGAAGGAGAAGAAGGAGAAGGAGAAGAAGGAGAAGAAGGAGAAGAAGGAGAAGGAGAAGAAGGAGAAGAAGAAGGAGAAGAAGAAGGAGAAGAAGGAGAAGGAGAAGGAGAAGAAGGAGGACAGCGGGTTCCTAAAGGGAAGGAAGCACTGGAGAACTCAGAATCAGAGGAGCAGGGACCTGTGGCCAGCAGAGAACAGCTCAAAAACGAGTCCAACAATCACGACAAAGATGACGATGAGAGCAGCAGCAGTAGCAGCAGCAGCAGCAGCAGCAGCAAGAGTGATGGTGGCGACCGCGAAGATGACAAAGACAAGACGGAAGAAACAAAAGCGGACACAGAAAATCACTGACCTGGTGTGGTGGAACTTAACACGTTATTTGTCTCCGTTTCTTTCTGTCCGTCTCTTTTCTTTTGTAACAAAATAAAGTGTGAACCAAATGTGCCAATCACTTACCGTTATTCAATATGGCGTCCCCCAAATCGATCAAACGTTTGCAGTTGTCATGTTATTAATGACGATTGAGCAAAAACAAACAACAAGTTTTCTGATACAGTAAGAATGCAGAGGAGTCTGCGTTTATTGAATTAATTTACTGAAGCTGTTTTGACACATTTACAGGAAGAAGTTTATTATAATTGTTTGTCCATAGTGTTCCCTGTCTTATTTTGACAGCGTTTTCAATATTACAGGGAAAACCAGAGAACTGAGGCAAACATATCACAACAGAAACCGTCTATGACCCCGACCATATTTGATTTAAAAAGACAAATACGCCCAGTGTTTGCTTTAACCTTTTTATTTAATGTAACTACAGTCCCAAAGTCCTTTATTTTCAGCTGCATTAACCCAAAAGAAAACAATTCATTCAAAGCAGTGGCTCTCTGATATTTCAAAACAATATTGTGATCAAAAAAGCAAATGTCTGTTTTCCCAGTTGGATGTTGAGGATTTCAGAGAGCCACATATTAGTGTTATTCAATATCTTCTGGCCGGACTGGATGCGGGAGCGGGATTATGGATTTCTTCTCTGTGTCTCTGGATAAAGCTTTCCTCATATCTGTCAAATGAAAGAAGAATAAAATAAAACATTTTTTAGTCTTTAAAAAAGTCTTTACTGTGATGCTGGGTTTTACTGCACTGGTAATGTTGCAAGTCTCTGTTTTTTTTGTCCATTTTATTGTTTGCAGGGTTAAGATAACAAGTGGCACAAATGTTGCAGGACATGGCCTTAAGGATTTATTAAAAGCCCTAACCTTAAATATGAGCAATAATACTAGTGATGCTCGCCTTAGAAACACCAATAATAACCTGAATATGATGTACAGATATCAGATTATTGAAATCTTGTAAGTCGCATAAACTACCGTTCAAACGTTTAGGGTCAGTAAGAAGTCTCTTTTGCTCACCGAGGCTGCATTTATTTGATCAGAAAATACAGTAAAAGCAGTAATATTGTGAAATATATATTATATATTTCTATTTGAATATATTTTAAAATGTAATTTATTCCTGTGATGTAAAGCTGAATTTTCAGCATCATTACTCCAGTGTTCAGTGTCACATGATCCTTCAGAAATCATTCTAATATGCTGATTTGCTGCTCAAGACACATTTATTATGATGATCAACGTTGAAAAAAAGTTGCTTCAAAATATTTTTGTGTAAACTGTGATGCATTTATTTTCAGGATTCTTTGGTGGATTGAAATTGAAATTTGAAATCTAATAAATTTCTTTCAAATTAAAAAAAGTACCGACCCCAATTTTTTGAACAGTAGTGTAATAATCAAATAAGTGAATAACCCACCGTAAGCATCTTCGTCAGGTTCACCGTTACTGGCCGAGTAATACTCTATAACGGTTCTGTACACGCTGTAGCCGAGCTGTTTGTACATATTCACAGCCACTTGATTAGAAACTCGCACAAAGAGATCCACAAAGAATCCACCCTTCCTAAATGAAAGAGAAACACAGAACAGCTCATTTCCAATCTGGATACACAGATACTATGCAAATACCGATATTTAATGTCATGTTATTGCTTATAACCAATGTGATTTCAGTTTATACTGTTCTGCCGGTTTTCATTTTCACATGCATTTATTTACCAAATGCTTTTGTCTAAAGGAAATTACAAATGAGTGATGCTACCTTTCTGAGATCTCCTCTAACATCTCCATGAGTTTGGCAGCCAGACCCAGCCGTCTGAACTCCGGCGCCACAGAGAGAGCGGTGACGTGCCCGTGCCATTCCTCTCTAGCGACGGACCCCTCTGCCTTTCCCATGACTACAGGATGACAATTAACATACAGGTTAGTCTGACAGCTGTACATGAAATCAAAATGCATCCTAGTTACTGATTTAATACATGTTCCTAGTCTTAGTGTGAATGATTCATGCTTTTCTACTTGCATCAAAATGTAATAACTTTTTCTGCCCATCTTCAGTCCCTGCTATTATTGAGCCCTTTAACCAGCTGGATACATTCTGGTATGTAGCATCCATTTTTAACATGTCAGGAACATGTCAGATTTCAAAAGTAAAATGTCTTTCTATATTCCACAGAAGAAAATAAGTCATCTGGATTTGGAACAAGATAAAGGGGAGTAATTACTCTCAATTACAATGCGATAAAGATCAGAAAGAGACACATTTGACTCACTGTAGCCCATCAGTTCACCGCCCGGAGCCTCTGCTACTATGAAATACTCCGGCCAGTGAGCCAAATACTGAAGATAGAAGGGAATTCCATACTGTACAATAAATTAAAGTTAAGAAAAAGCAGAAATATATGAATACCAAAGAGAAAAACGACCTAGTGACAGACTGATTCACATTTTGGTCATTGTGAGATGTGTTTTAAAGGATACAGTTTCTGTCAATGGGTCCAGATTACTGTGGGATATAAATACACAAATGAATGTAAATATTATCACAATCTCAAATCATGAGCAGCATATGGAAACAAAACTCAAAGAATTAAACATTACAGTCATATGTGGAATACACACAACACTAATAGAATGATTATTTGCATTTAGTATACAGGTAAAACTCCGATATCACTACAAGTTTATTCAGATCATGTTCAACATGTAGATAACACACAACAGAAAAATAACGCAGGGCAGTACGCTAACAGAAAGTACCATGTTTTTTTATTTTTATTTTGAACAAGTACCATGGTATTTATGGAAGTACGCTCGAGTACCATGGAAATACTACGAAACCTAGTTTATTACGGTTAGTATGCTGCACTGCATTATTTATATGGATTGTTATCTACATGTTGAATATCTGAGTTAAAATCATGGTACAGTGAAGGTGGCTGACTGTAATACTATGGTATTATCATCACTCAGGCACATTCAATGAACGATGGTGCGGTTACAGAACTTTTTTTTTTAATGATAGTTATTAACGCTGTTATATCACCATTACTCACATGTTGTTGAATTTAAACAGATCATCGCAGGTGAAAGCTCGTAATGTTGTCATTCTCTTGTGTGTGCAGGACGACGCTCTGACCTCTGACCTCTACGTCACACGTGGGACGTTTCATTGTCCTTTTAAACAGCGGCATCTGTCGGTTTGAAGGAGAACTACTACTTTTATTACAATTATTTAACCAATAATTTTGAATACTAATCATTTATTATTTTAATAGTTTACTGATATTTATTTATTTGTTTAAACCGAATATTACACACATATCAATTAAAATTAAATAACATACATTAAATGAGAATATTTCAATTATTTACAATAAAAAACGTAATCTCATTTTTAAAGACGTTTTATTGTTTATGAAAACAGTACACAATAGTGTATTAATAGTAGTGCCGTCAAACAATTAATCGCGATTAATCACATCCAAAATAAAAGTTTTTGCTTACATAATAAATGAGTATGTACTGTGTATATTTATTATGTATATTTAAATACAAACACATGCATGAATATATTTAAGAAAGATATGTTATGTTTATATATTAAATATATTTAGCTAAAATATAATAATATAAATATATAAATGTATATACATGTAAATATTTTCAAAATATATACTTACTGTGTGTGTATTTATATATAGGGACATAATAAATAAACACAGTACACATACACATACACATATTATGTAAACAAATTTTTTATTTCGGATGCGATTAATCGTTTGACAGCACTAATTAATAGATGAGTACAACAGTATTTTTAGGCGCCACATTTTTTCCTGAATTTAATCTTCACATTTCATTGCAGTTTCATTTGTTTAAGACTCATTGTTTTCTCTTTGCTTTGTTAGTTCTTCTCAAACATGTTATATAGCCCCTTCCTTGTCCAGAGAGAATGGGCTTTTATTCTCTCAGGTGTGTAGGTGGAGTGATGTGGGATCAGGTGTTGAATGGCTCTTTAAAAGCATGTGTTGGTCTCAGTAGTTCAGTAACTGCTTTCACCTGCAATGGAGTGGCTTCAAGTCTTTGGAGTCCTGGCAAGTTTGTTACTCTGCAGTAGATCTCTAACCACGCCGAGGTTTGTTCAATTTACAGTCCTATTTTAAAAAAAGTAAGCCGTTTATCACTACTACTTGAAAAGGTTATTATAATGTTGAAAAATTATAGTAGGCCTTCTAGGACTACCACAAAAAACTGGTATATTTTCACAAGTGTTTTCAGTGTCAGCTGTTCTTGAATATCCTCTGTTTTCCTACTTTTGTGTTTGTTTTAGGGTTTTCAGGGTTTTAGGGATGAACCGATATTGAAATTTTTAGCATTTAAAAAACCTTGATAGAAAAAAAAATTGCATTTATTATGGCCAAAACCAGTTTTATGGCTAATATTCTAAATCTGCACTCTGTCTAGATTTTTTTTTCATGCTTTTTCAGTAAATAAATAAATTAAAATAAATCTCTTCTGCTCACCAAGGCTGCATTTATTTGATCAAAAAGAGTGAAAATTGAAATATTATCACAATTTAAACTATAACTGTTTTCTATTGCAGTATATTTTAAAATGTCATTTATTCCTGTGATCAAAGCTGAATTTTCAGCATCATTACTCCAGTCTTCAGTGTCACATGATCCTTCAGAAATCATTCTAATATGCTGATTTGCTGCTCAAGAAACTTTTCTGATTAACATCAATGTTGAAAACAGTTGTGCTGCTTCATATTTATTCAGGATTCTTTAACTAATAGAGAGAATTTATTTGAAGTCCTTTGCAAACTTATAAATGTCTTTATCGTCACTTTTGATCAATTTAATGCATCCTTGCTGAATAAAAGTTTTAATTTAAAAAAAATATATATATATTTGGAACATTAGTTTCTGGTAGAAAATGAGCTGTTTAGACTTTGCTGTTTGGAAAAAAATAAGTCCTGATATGATATAATGTAGCACATAATCACAGATATAAAGTATCACTATAATAATCCTATGTAAAATAAGATATTTTTTCATTTCAGCCCAGCACAGAATCCCTCCTATCTCATATCCGTCTCTGAAGTTCTACGCTGTGGCGTTCCGTCCACTTTATCAGTCACCGTTCTGGCAGATTATCCCATCAAAGTCACGGCTGAACTCATCCATGGAAATAGCAGTGTGGCCCAAACAGAGGGCACCGTCCCAGCAGGTAAATCACCATCATCTGACTTTTTATTGTGTTCTTTTATTGCATTGCACTGAATTATCATCTGGCTCATTCCACATTTGCATATCTCATATACATATGTAAAACATGTATTATGTTAGCTTGACAAAACCAACATATACTGTTTGGTAAACTTGGGTTAGGTTTGTTTATAATTAATTTTATTTGTATCATTTTATTTATCAGAAGTGAACTCTTACTCAGATTTTCGTATTTCATTTAATTTTTTAGTTCATTTAATGCTATGCTTCAGTAGGCGACAATTAATAAATGAAAAGCTGATATATGTAGAAAATCAGTATTAAATGATTTCTAAAAAGCACCTTGTGGTTTTTGAAGTTTATAGCTTATATTATTTAACAACTAGTTACATATATTCAAATGTATGAGCCCGAGATGCAATGCAATTTATTCAATCCTAAATATATTATTTGTCTAACACAGTGTTTAAATTTACATTCAAAATCACACTGTCAAACTAGAAAAGTGACCTTATTAGAATGACCTATACAATGTACATATGATATTATGTATACATCTCCACCCTGTTCAACAAGTATTGATGTCATTACATTCATGTCTGCTCTGCATTGATTTTAAAGGCTCTACCAGACTGCTGGCTCTTCCCCCCGTGAGTGTCAAAACTGTCATTTCCATGAATGAATCAGTACAGAGTTGCAGCGTTTACTGTGTGTTATTTTCCCTCCGCAGGTCTTTTCTGATGACATGAGTTATTGGTATCAATATCAGCTGGATGTTAAGGGGTTTGTTGGCGCTAATCAAGTGTTCTCCAACTCCACCACGATGGTCTTCAGTCCAAAGTGCATGTCCATCTTTATCCAGACCGACAAGAACAACTACCAACCAGGGCAGACGGTGAAATTTCGGGTTGTATTGGTTACACCTGAAGGAAATCCGTACAAGGATCAGATCGATATTTTTATCAGGGTGGGTGTCTGCAGTGTTTGGCAATTAAGCGATAAGTCTAAAATCCCCTTAGTTGTTCTAAATTAACTGTAAACCCCAGATTCACTGGGCGTATTGCTTTATAAAACGGTTACTACACAATAAATATATTAAATGCAAAAAATATATGTATTAATTAGGGCTGCCAGTCGATTAAAATCTGTAATCTAATTAATTACATGATGTGGCGATTAATTAGTCTAAATTATCACAAATTAAATTTGGCTGTGAAAATATACACAAAAGATCATTTAAAGCCATTATTGTGCTAAATGAGAAAAATATCAAGTAGACATAAGTAGCTTTAGAAAGAAAAAATTTATTTGATTCAACATAAAATTTATTACACACAAGCATTTAGGCTACAACAGCCTAACATAAACATAAAAGAAGAAAATTTGCGAAACATCTCACATTTTTTGTTCATACAATGAAAGTCATTGGTACCCAAAGGAGCATTCTTCAAAATATCTTCTTTTATGTTACACCAAAGAAAGTAAGTCATACAGGTTTGAAATGACATGAGGGTGAGTAAATGATGACATAATTTTCACTTTTTGGGTGAACTGTCCCTTTATTTATTTATTTGTATTCATTCATTTGATTCGTTCAAACTGATGATTAATTCAGGAATAAAGTAAACAGCTCTCTTTTTGAATGGACCACTGAATCATTGGTTCACCTGATTCGTTCAAAACGTGGATTCATTCAGAAACAAAACACCATTGTTTTGCTTGGAGATGCACAATATTCTGCTATGGCTTTAAATGTAATATTTTCGTTGGCAAAGCTGAGCAAAAACAGACAATATTGTGTTTAAAATATAACACAAAATTAGCCTCTTATTTATTAAACCGTTGTATAAAATCACATTTGCTGAAAACTTTTGCGTCAATATTTTTGCATTTATGATTACAGTTTCATGTCATCTAAAATCTTTATTAATAGCTATGGTATAACATACTCACAATTCATTAAGAGAGCTTTTTTATTTTAGCATATTCATCGGACAATAATTGCACAATTTTGATTATGTAAAACCAACAACATTACAACAGATGTTTTAAAGATGTTTTCTTTGGATTTTTTTCTTTGGAAAGAGAATATAGCAAAATATACCTTAATTAATTTGTGTTTTCTGCTGGCTACATTTCACATACATAAACACAAATCTGGCTCTAAACCTCTCTTTTCTTTATTCAGAGTTGATCTAGACCAATATTTGGAAACTATCTAAAGCTCCATTAAAGCAATCAAAACTGTATCTCTATATTCATGCTATGTGACCTTTTAAGGTGTAAATATATTACTTTTTTTGTTAACCTGGCAACACATCCCTTACGAAAATTTGATTATGAAAAAACACATAGTTAAACCATGATAACCACAATCATGGTTTTGCTACACTATATGGTATTAAAAGTTTAACGTTTAACCGTGGTATTTGTAGTAAAACTGTGGTTATACAAATGGTAATCATACACCAAAAAACATGGTTACTATAATACAACCATTGTTTTCTTAAGGGATTTGTATCTGTGAATACTTTCTGTCTGTCTTTTTTCTTTATTTTGTCTTTATAATTGTACTGCCTTAATGGTTTGATGTTTTGTAGGCTACTGTTTAATCCAAAAAAGAAAGAAAGAATCAGGAAAAAGAAGTTTCAATCTGAATCAAATGATTCGCAATAAGCACCCTGAAGTGCTGATCTGAACCAAATTATTCGCAAACCCGCTCCGAAGTCCCGATCTGAATCAAATGATTTGTGATATGTGCCCTGAAGTGCTGATCTGAATCAAATGATTCGCGATATGCGCCCTGAAATGCTGATCTGAATCAAATGATTCGCAAACCCGCTCCGAATGTCCCGATCTGAATCAAATGATTCGCGATATGAGCCCTGAAATGCTGATCTGAATCAAATGATTCGCAAACCCGCTCTGAAGTCCCGATCTGAATCAAATGATTCACGATATGCGCCCTGAAATGTTGATCTGAATCAAATGATTCACAAACCCTCTCAGAAGTCCCGATCTGAATCAAATGATTCACGATATGCGCCCTGAAGTGCTGATCTGAATCAAATGATTCGCAAACCCTCTCCGAAGTCCTGATCTGAATCAAATGATTTGCGATATGCGCCCTGATTTGCGATATGCGCCCTGAAGTGCAGATCTGAATCAAATGATTCACGATATGCTCCCTGAAGTGCTGATCTGAATCAAATGATTCGCGATATGCACCCTGAAATGCTGATCTGAATCAAATGATTCGCAAACCCGCTCCGAAGTCTCGATCTGAATCAAATGATTCGTGATATGCGCCTGAAATGCTGATCTGAATCAAATGATTCGCGATATGCGCCCTGAAATGCTGATCTGAATCAAATGATTCGCAAACCCGCTCCGAAGTCCCGATCTGAATCAAATGATTCGCGATATGCGCCCTGAAATGTTGATCTGAATCAAATGATTCGCAAACCCGCTCTGAAGTCCCGATCTGAATCAAATGATTCACGATATGCGCCCTGAAGTGCTGATCTGAATCAAATGATTCACAAACCCTCTCAGAAGTCCCGATCTGAATCAAAGGATTTGCGATATGCGCCCTGAAGCTGATCTGAATCAAATGATTTGCGATATGCGCCCTGAAGTGCAGATCTGAATCAAATGATTCGCAAACCCGCTCCGAAGTCCCGATCTGAATCAAATGATTCACGATATGCTCCCTAAAGTGCTGATCTGAATCAAATGATTAGCGATATGCACCCTGAAATGCTGATCTGAATCAAATAATTCGCAAACCTGCTCCGAAATCCCGATCTGAATCAAATGATTCACGATATGCACCCTGAAATGCTGATCTGAATCAAATGATTTGCAAACCCGCTCCAAAGTCCCGATCTGAATCAAATGATTCGCAATATGCGCCCTGAAGTGCTGATCTGAATCAAATGATTCGTAATATGCGCCCTGAAGTGCTGATCTGAATCAAATGATTCTCAAAACCCGATCCGAAGTTCCGATCTGAATAATGATTCACGAACCCGGTCCATCATTTTTGATCGGGACTTAGTATCACAAATCTTTCAATTTGCAAAATAACTTGCGAACCCACTCTGAAGTTCTGATCTAAATCAAATGATTTGCAACCCCATCCGATGTCCCGATCTGAACCATGAACCATTATTTCAGATCGGGACTTCAGATCATATATCATGAATCTTTCAATTCGCGAACCTGCTCCGAAGTTCCGATATGAATATTACACAGTGAGTTTGTTGCCCTGCATCATCTTTGCAGTCAGCTGTATTAAATGTAAGGTCTGGGTCGTGAACTGCATTAAAATGTTTTAATTGCTTTATTTGTCCATAACTAATGAATTAAATTAACGTGTTAAATTGACAGCTCTAGTATTAATATGTTACTTTTTAAAAGTTAAATCATTAAATGCCATCCTTCCTCTAGAAAATTAAATCCCTGACAGCAGGGCAATAGAATGTTACTGAAACGTGCCAAATCAAAACAGATTTTATTTATTTAATTTTAAGAATATATATTTCCTAACGCACATACATCTGCTTACCTCTCAGCAGACTCTTGTAGTTTAAACCAGAGCCGTTGATAAATAGATAACATTATTCTACGTATGTGTTCTCATACTCCTTGGCAGTCAAAAGTGACCGAACACCTTAAAATGATTTTAGCGCTACTGGTAGAAAATGAACAGATACTGTACATCAGCAGTGTCATGATGAAATGTATGGGTTGTTTTTGTGTTTTTAATGTGAACAGGATCCCAAGGGGAATTTGATTCGACAGTGGCTGTCTGTGGATGGTTTTCTTGGTGTTTTTTCGAAAGAGCTGAACCTCTCTCAGAACCCGCCACTAGGCCCGTGGAAAATTGTAGCTGGAGTCAATGTGAGTTGTGTGAGAACTTGAGTGGAAGGTTACTTTTTGGACGTTTTGGCCTATTATGCAAATTATGCAGAAAAAATACATTAGCAAGCACAACAATTACTTCATATAATACTTTTTTCAAAGTATAAAACTTTGACATTCTAAATCTAACACTGTTATTTTTGTGTTCATGCAGGATGTTGTACATGAGAGAGTGTTCACTGTGGACCACTATGGTGAGATTTCACATACACTGCATATCTTTTATGGTCTGTGTTTTGTCAAGACAGCAGTCTTTATCAGCATGTGTTTACAGTGCTGCCTAAATTTGAGGTGAAATTGGACGTCTCCTCCGCCCTGCATTATGAAGACACACTGACCGGGACGGTCACAGCCAAGTGAGCGTTTTTCCTGAACAGTAGTCTGATTATTTAATAGAAACACAAAATTCATGCTTTCTCTCTGTTCTCAGGTATTTTTATGGGAAGCCTGTCAGTGGGATGTTGTCTGTCATATATGTCCACTTTTTTAATGGCTTTGAGAAGCGTTACCAACTTAAAGATACAGTGAGTACCGTTTCAGGAGAAACATCTACATTTGAAACTAAGGATGCTCTGATACTGACAGCTTTATTTTCTTAAGGAAAAAAATCTCTCCCTATGCTGTATGCAGGTTAAATTTAACAGCAAAACTATTATATTAATTGCTATTTATTTTCGTATATTATGATCACACTCAAATATAGGCTAAACGCTCTTTGCAATAATTGGATGGGAGGTGGTAGTGCATTACAAAAAATGTTTGGTGAAGGGAAAACTGCGGACCTGGCAACCCTGGCTTGAACCTCAGGTGGTTCATAAGGTCAAATAGAACCAGCGTTTACGGCGCTGCATTAGTGCATTATTACTGTTTTAACTTTAACAGCCCCAAATCAAACATACGGATACAGATTATTGGCTGATACAGCGGTGCATCCCTATTTGAAACCCAATGCATTCAATTTAAAGTTAAAGTTTCATTAAGTGTTAATCTGACTCATTATCTCTGGTGTAGATTGATGGTTCTGCTGCGATCACATTTGATGTGCCATACTCCAAACGGGACTACATATATTCCAGTTATGATGAATATGGGCCCAGTGAATATGTCGACATTATCGTGAATGTCACAGATGTTACAGGTGCGTCCCGTCCTGCCTGTACCTGGCTATCAAACATTAATTACATGAACTAAACTGCGTTCACAAATTGATATCCTTTCAGGTTTAATTTAAGCTGTTTCTGTTTCTCTTTCCGTAGGGTTAACCTACAACAGCAGCGCAAGGGTTTCTATTGTGAAGAATAAATATAATCTGGAGTTTCTGCAGCATCCACACATCATAAAACCCTCCATGGCCTTCACTGCTCAGGTAAAGACAGATACCCCCCCCCCAAAAAAAAAACAGCGGTGAAAAAGAAAAAGCTGTATTTTTAAAGAATGATTGTATTGTGACATTATTTTTATAACAGTTAACTGAAATTGTGTGATGTGATATATCATTGCCATAATGCCAGGTATGTTTTACAGTTTTTATGTTTTTACACAAAATTACTGCTATATATATTTTTTTAAATCAACAGCAATTAAAGGCAGTACAAAAATCCTACAATGATTTATAAATTATATAGATTTAAATAATATATAATTACACATTATTGGCAGTAAATCCATTTAGAAAACACACTAAACTTACAAAGAGCAGCTTAGCACTTAGCATCCAGTTCATCCTTACTCAGCTCATCATCCTAAGGTTTTCTTTGAATTTTAGCGTTTTATTTTTTGCAGTATTTAAATAATATATAATTATTTTTCATATTAATGAGATGAGTTGGGACGTGTTAGTCACAAAAATAATGCCACAATGCAAAAAATGTAATGGTTTTAAAGAATAGGCTTCAATTAAATAAAATAATGTCATTATGCAAAAAATATTCTAAAAAAGAAAACAATACAATTTCTTTATGCATTTTCTTGGTTTTGTTTTTTGTTTATTTATATAAATGTTTAATTTTTGTGAAATATGACCCGACATGACCAATAGATTCATCCTTTATTTCTCATATTTTTATTTTATAAGCTGAAGTTAAGCACCTATGACAGCCGGCCGCTGTCAGCTGAAGAGCAGAGCAGAAGCGTGCGGCTGGCGGTGACCCAGCACAAGTTCAGCCCCTGGACGTGGATGTGGAACAGCGGTGAAGACACAGGGCCTCGCACAAAGAACAGCACGCTAACGAGCTTCTCTCCCATTTACGATATTCCAGTGGAAAATATCGATCTTCCTGTTACTGCTGATGGTGTGATGTCTTTCCAGATTCACCTCTCTGACAGCGTTTCCACGCTTGATATAGAGGTGCGAACACATCCACGCTTTCCACCGCCTTAATATCGATATGCATAGTAGAAGCATGTCAACTGGGAGGAAACTTGACCTCTCTTCCTCCTGATGTTGCTTTCAGGCCCGGTTTGAAGACACAGTCCAGCGTCTTCAGCTCTACAGGAGTTACTCTTCACCGAGCAGATCCTACATACAGCTTCACAGAGACAGTGAGCCTCAGGTACTCAAGCTGTTTGTATTTCATGCTGTTATTTTTGTTTTCATTGTGTTTTCACTGACAGAGTGACTTTTTGCAGGTCGGACAGCCGCTGTATTTGACTTTGGAGAGCAATTTTAACCTGACAGAATTTCACTATCTTGTAAGTATTTTGGATAAAGCGATACTGCATGCATTTTTAAGACAAAAATGTAACTATTGAGCCACTACAGATAAACTCTGTAAGAGAAACCTCCATGTGTCAACCAATCAATCAATCAATCAATCAATCAATCAATAAGAAGTCGGAAAGTTCAAACAAACTTTTCGAAGGAGATTTCATGATGGGTTTAAATTCTGCAATTTATTTAGAATTATTTATTGTACATAGAATTTGTTTTACTGAAATTATATTTAATTTATTTAATTATTTGTAATACAATTGTGAAGAATGTGAACCTGCAAATGTGTTATTTTACATATTAATAAATATTAATGTTTAAATATTAATAATATATTAATTTAATATTATTTTATTTAGTTTTATATATATATATATATATATTGAAATTTATTTATTTATATTTATTACATTTATTTTGCATTGCAGACTAAGTGGTGTTTAATCTGTAAAATCATGTCACGATGTCCAGTACCATTGTAAAAAAGATATACATTTTTGCATAGTACATATTATGGAAATAATATACTTTAAATTAATAACTATATTTAAATTTCACTATATTACGTGTTAGTTGCAAAAATAAATGAAAATTTGTTAGATTTTAAATTAATATTAAATGCAATTATTTGAACTTAAGAGTTCAGCTTAAGTAGGACTTAAGTACATCTTTGTATGTAATTACATTTTTGTCTTTGAAGTATGGTTAAAGTGTACTGTTGAATTCAGTGACTGGCGTTTATGATAAACTAAAAAATACTGCCATGTCTAAACTTGTTTTTAAGCATGTATTTAAATTTATTATTTTTATTTTGTATTATATTACATATCTGTAAAGATGAAGTTGCTATGTAGTTCATTTCAAATTTAGTATATTTACAAACTTTAAATTTAATATTGAATAAAACACTAGTTAAATTCAATTAAATGTGACCCTGGACCACAAAACCAGTCTTAAGTGTCAATTTTTCGAAAACTACATAATCTAAAAGCTGAATAAATAAGCTTTCCATTGATGTATGGTTTGTTAGGATCGGACAATATTTGGCTGAGATACAACTATTTGAAAATCTGGAATCTGAGGATGCAAAAAAAATCTAAATATTGAGAAAATCGCCTTTAAAGTTGTCCAAATGAATTCTTAGCAATGCATATTACTAATCAAAAATGACGTATAATAAATTTACAGTTGTAAATTTACAAAATATCTTCATGGAATATGATCTTTACTTAATATACTAATGATTTTTGGCATAACAGAAAAATCTATAATTTTGACCCATACAGTATATTTTTGGCTATTGCTACAAATTAACATACTTAAATACATCCAAAGCATTTGACTATATGTGACCCTGGACCACAAAACCAGTCTTAAGTACCAAAGGTATTTAAAAAAAAAACATTCTAAAAAATATTCAAACTTTTTTATTTTTAAACTTTTAAAGTTTCATTAATATTATATGTACAGGTTTTTTTTATATACATACTTTTAAGATTTGACATACACTACAAGTGCACATTCAATATGATTAAGCACAGTATCAGTAGTGAGTTACTGGGACATTTCTGAGAATGAGCCTGTATTGATGGACGTGTTCTGCAGGTGATGTCCCGCGGTTGGGTGGTGGAGGCTGGGACGGTGCATTCCTCCACCTTCAGTCTGAACACAGATCACTCTTGGACTCCACTGGCTTGTGTGATGGTGTACCACACGCTTCCAGACGGAGAGATCGTGAATGATGCTCTGCAAGTTACTTTCACACAAGTCCTGAGAAACACGGTAAGAATGTTTGGAAATACAACATTAGTAAAGATTAAGATGGAAATTCATAAATGTGATTGATTTTATTTCTAAATTAATTAAATGCTCATGTAGTCATTGTTTCAGCCTATTTTTGTAAGTATACTGGTTAATGTTAATAGAAAAGTTACAGAAATAAAAGCAAATAATAATAGACTTGGTCAAAAAGTGTTTCATACTCAGTTCCTGATGGATTTTCTCATTAATATGTCCATTTTAAGACAAACATTGCACATTGAACTTGATGAAACCAATGCTGTTAAATAATGTTTGAAGTAAATAAATAAATAAATGAGATAAACTAAGAAAAACTGCAATTCTGAAAGTTTTCTTGGTAACACTTTACAATAAGGTTCATTAGTTAACATGAACTAAGAATGAACAATACTTCTACAGCATTTCTTAATCTCAGTTAATGTTAATTTCAGCATTTACTAATGCATTATTAAAATCACAAGTTGTGTTTGTTTACATTAGTTAATGCACTGTGAACTAACATGAACTAACAATGAACAACTCTATTTTGATTAACTAACGTTAACAAAGATGAATAAATAGTGTAATAAATGTATTGATCATTGTTTGTTCATGTTAGTTAATACATTAACTAATGTTAACAAATGACACCTTATTGTAAAGTGTTACCGTTTGCTTTTAATTTAAATTATATTGAATCAATTTGGACATGTAAAAGTACTATTTTTACATTTACTATTTAATATATTTATTATATTATTTAGTAATTTGTTGATGTTTTGATGAAAATCAGACAATTTAAAAATAAAATACATTTATTTTGCATTTTGCGAGACTTAGTGAAGATTAATCTGTGAAATAATAAGCTCAGATAATAAGTTTCGCTTTTATTTTGAATGTTTCTTTATGAATTTTGACATGCTGAATATGAAAATCACATTACTATTTGTGTATCATTGACAGTGCACATTAAAACAAAAAAACATATGTTGACAACTTCTACAAGCTAATCTGTTATTACTCATGCATAAAAATGATATGGTACATGCATAATACTGAGCTAACAACAGTTACCAAAAGTGAGTCGTCCAGAAGTGTACATTGCATAATTTTTGTATTTTCTGACTAGCCCCACAATGTTCTAGAGTGTTCCAGAAAGCACTAGAATATCACAGAATGTTACAGAAACTAAAGCAAAATATCTTTAAAATTAGTGCAGAATGAGTCCAAAAACTTATCTGTACTAAACCAGTGTTTCATAATTAATGACTTACCTGACCTAAATATTCATCCAAATATTTATGCTGTGTACAATAATAATTAGCACCACAGAATTACAGAATAACCATCGAATAATTTAAGTGAAACTAATTTTGTTGTAATAAAGTATATATTTATATACTGTAATAAAAATGATTTTCTTTATTATAAATGTTATAAAATTTGAATTTAAATGTCATTTGACCGTTGAATTATTCTAGTTGAATATCCTGTTTCACTCTGAAATTTGTCACATCATTGAAGTGAAATGTGTTGTAGTGTCATTATGATAATGCTACTTGGTCTCAATTGCAGGTGTCTCTGAGCTGGAGTCAGGATCGTGCCGAACCAGCAGATTCCGTCTCTCTCTCCGTGTCCGTATCCGAGCCCGGATCTCTGCTGGGAATTCTGGTGGTAGATAAAGCAGCGCTGGATTCCAGCAAAGACAATGGCATCACAGAGAAGACGGTAATATGGCCTTATACAGGTTCTAGATCATTGACATCAACATGGGGCAAACATGGAGAGCCTTTGTTTTCCGGGTTTCTCACCTGATTTCTTATCTCGTTCAGTGTGTTGAATTTTAAAGTGTGGGAAATCATCTTTGGGACTTTCAGACGATTGTTTTTCCCACAAAAAGATCACATGATAACTAAAACTGGTCATCCTATGTAACAAAACGCTGACACCACACCTGCGTTTCACTTTTAAACAAAAGAAAGAAACTGAGAGGAACTGTGCTTATCAGAACTAGGTGAACAGGTTTGATGGTACAGACAGCATTGTGTTGTTCCAAATTCACAACAATAGCTGGTTTGTGATGGCCAAAGAGCAGCTTGTTCTATTCAGATGATGTTAGGCATCACACAAACTGATCAAAACTAATCTAAGATCAGCAACATGAGCTTCTGTGTGTGTTTTTCAGGTGTTGGAGGAATTCATGTCGTATAGCAGAGACATTATCCGTACGGATTACAGCAGCATGAAAATGGGAGATCCGTATTCCATATTCATGGTAGGATGTCATCTGACGCTTGATTTTTATCTCAGGAACAGAACATGTATCACCGGTCTGCACAGGGTTTACGGTTGTTGTTTTATTCTGCAGACGTGCGGAGTCACGGTTCTTACCGATGCCAGGCTGAATCAGGAAAGGAGTCACTTATTCACTTTGTTCCGTAAGTCTTAAGGCTGAATCTACCACTCAGAACACCATAGTAACCATCTAGTAACGCCCTGGCAACCAATCAAAACAGTTTTGCGCTCATTTCCTTAAGCTGAGGTGAACAGGGTCAAATTTAGATATCATCGTATTTCCCTAGCTAACTAATCACATTTTGTATGAAATATTATGCAAGGCATTATATGTTAAGAAATCTAAACATTAGATAAAGACAGGTTCAAAATTCTTGCTTCGTTTTGCCAAGTTAAAGGTTTTTACAGAAGGGATTTTGAATCTCTTTTTTTTTTATTACCCCATAAATCAGATAATACTGTCAACAGCCAGAAAAAAACAAAAAAACAAAACATTTTTACCATGTTTTAAAGGATTAAAATGTTCTATAAATCAGGTGAATTATATATGAACAAACCCCTCTGTAAAAACTATACTCAGAATATAGATATGAATAAAACTGATCTGTTCAGTTCAGAAATGTTTCTTGAGCAGCAAATCAGCATGTTAGATTGATTTCTGAAGGATCATGTGACACTGAAGACTGGAGTAATGATGCTGAAAGTCAGCTTTGACTCGCAGGAATAAATTACATTTTTTTGAAATATATTAAACCGAAAACAGTTATTTTAAATTATAAAAATATTTCACAATATTACTGTTTTGCTGTATTTTTGTTCAAATAAACGAAGCCTAAAAATAATTCTTTATTATATATATTCCTAGATTAGTATTCCTACAATGTTTGTAGACTAGTCACATTTGGAATAAAATAACACTAAAATGTGTATTTCAAGTGTTTTCTTTTCACTGGTCTAAAAGAAATGTAATGGATGCAAGATAGCGTAAAATCTTGAAATTGACCAGTACATGAAAAAAACAATGGTTTTGCCTTTTCATAATCATTTTCTCACTAATGCTCATATGTTCCACAGCAGGGGCGGAATACTTTATGGATCAGCAGGATAGCGGTGGTTTTCAGGAGCCCAGAAAGCGAACAGACTTTCCTGAAACCTGGATCTGGCTGGATGCTAATGTGAGGTATGAGGAGATATATGTCTGTCTTCGAGCTGATTGATAACAAGAAATCACACATGAGAATTCTTTAGTATCCCAGTTGTTTCTCCTAGACAGCAATGAGTGAAGCAACTTTTGCTTCAGCGTCATTGCTCCAGTCTTCAGTCTTTGTGCAAACCATGAATTTTTCCAGATTACTTAGATTAATAGAAAGTTTGAAAAGAACACCATTTATTTAAAAATCGATTTTTTCATATTATAGATATCTTTACTGTCACTTTTGATCAATTTAATGCATCCTTGCTGAATAAAAGTATTAATTTCTTTGATCTAAAGTCAGAAAACTGAGCAAATTAAGTCTTCTGCTTCTCTTTTTTTCCCCCTAAGAAATATCTGAGCTTCTATCGACATTTGTTTTATGTCTACAATTTGCAAATTTGTGTTTGTTCTTATTTATGTTGCAGTAATTCTGCCTTGGATTCCTTCCAGTTCACCGTGCCGGACAGCTTGACCTCCTGGGTGGCCTTTGCCATCGTGGTGTCAGAGAACCTGGGTTTAGGCATCAGCGCTCCTGCAGAGGTGACGAATCATGTACAATTTATCTGTGACTCAACATTTAAAATATATAATACAGATAATGATTATTAAAAAGGAGTTTCTTTCCCAGCTGACTGTGTTCCAAGATTTCTTCGTGTCACTGAATCTCCCGGCGTACCTGATCCGTGGGGAACTGCTACTGCTGGAGGTCAATTTATTCAACTATATGGATGTAGATCTGGAGGTGAGATTTGTGTTTGTAAAATAGTCAGTACCTTGTAGTAGTTGTTTTCTGATACTTTGCTAGAAAACATATTTATTAGTGTTTGTTATAGGAATAGTTCACTCAGAAATAAAAATTTGCTGAAAATGTACTCACCCTCAGGCCATGCAAGATGTAGATGAGTTTGTTTCTTCATCAGATTTGGAGAAATGTAGCATTCCATCACTTGCTCAGCAATGGATCCTCTGCAGTGAATGGGTGCCGTCAGAATGAGACTCCAAACAGCTGATAAAAACTTCACAATAATCCACACCATGTTAATTAACATCTTGAGAAGTAAAAAGCTGTGTTTTGTTAGAAACAAATCCTTAAACTTTAAACCATAGCTTTTAACTTTAAACCGTTGCTTCTGGCCAAAATTCTATATTCTATAATCCATAATAATGCTTCCTTCAGTGAAAAAGGCCATCCCTCATTGTCCTCTCACATAAAAATCCACCCACATATTTGTTTGGAACTGTTCTGGCATGTAAACGGTGCTTGATCTGTGCATATTTCTCTCCTGATTCAGATGAGACAACATATTTAACTGGAAAAAGCAATATTATAGATTGTATTTTAGCTGAAAAAACCCCAAAAAACTTTTAAGTTAAAACATCTTAACGATAGAATTTTAGACGATAGAATATTATAACACAGACCTTTTCACTTCACAAAACATTAATTGATGGAGTGGTGTGGATTACTTGTGGATTATTGTGATGTTTTTATCAGCTGTTTGGACTCTCATTCTGACGGCACCCATTCACTGCAGAGGATCCATTGCTGAGCAAGTGATGTAAGGCTACATTTCTCCAAATCTGTTGCCATGAAGAAACAAACTCCTCTATATGATGGATGGCCTGAGGGTGAGTATTTTTTTTTTTAGCACATATTCATTTTTGGGTGAACTGTTTCTTTAAGGCAGCATCATTGTCAAACTTTATGTTAGTTATTTGAACAAACCACTGGCTCAGTATTAAACTCTGGTAAAATGTTTTGTGAATGCCATTTGATGTTGATTTGTGAATTGAAGTCAGCTAAATGACAAATGACCTGAAGCTCTCTTTGTGTCTTTACCCGGCACAGGTGATGGTTGTGGTTGCAGAAAGTTGGATGTTTGAGTTTGTGTCACCAGACAATGGAGGATTTTCCTTGGACAACGTAAGGAAAGCCTCAGTGTTGAGTCAGAACATCACAACGCTTCTGTTCCCCATCAGAGCCACAGTGCTGGGAGAGATTCCCATCTCCGTCAAAGCCACTTCCGTCTACTCTTCAGACTGGGTCTACAAGACGGTTCTTGTCAAGGTGATTCAATTCAGTGTAATATTTCACCCCAAAATGAAAAGAGAAAAAGTGTGGGCCTATTTTGCATAAAGAAAATTAAGGTTGTTTTGCAATTATTCATGCATTTATTTATTGCATAAATAGAAAAATAAATGCATTATATAATTGCATAAATAATTTCTGATGCTTGGAAAGCAATGGAAAATCTGTAATACATTAATGTTTTTATTTTAATAAATTAAAGACAGTACAGCTATTTATTTTGACAGTTTTCATGACAATTTTTTGTCTCACGTGTTCATATGACTGCAATGCATCTGGACATTTTTAGGTTTTTTTTCCTCATTCTTAATGATTCTATTTATTAAAGCAAACCAAATCTGTAATATGTTAATGTTTTTATTTTAATAAATTAAAGACAGAACAGCTATTTATTTTGACAGTGTTCATGACAATTTTCGTCTCACGTGTTCATGACTGCAATGCATCTGGACATTTTTTTTTAGCTTTTTTCCCTCATTCTTAATGATTCTGTTTATTAAAGCAAACCAAATCTGTAATACATTGGTGTTTTAAATAAACTGAAGACACTCCAACAATGTGCAATGAAAGTGGAAAATCTTACTAAACTTTTTTGTTGTTGCTGAATGATTTTTCTCTAGCCAGAGGGACTGGAGCAATCATACTCTCAAACCTTGTTTCTGGAGTTTCAACTGAAGCAGAACACGCTGACTAGGACAATGTCATTTAATTTTCCTGCAAATGTGGTTCCTGACAGTCAAAGGGCAAGCGTGTCTGCTGTGGGTATGTATCCTCACTTTGAATTTCTATTCTAAGAGGATATTATCAGTCTGCTGTTGCATATTGAGTGCAAACATCTCTCCTCTGTATGTGTATGTTGAAGGTGACATTCTGGGCCCGTCCATTGGCAATCTGGACTCTCTCATTGAGATGCCTTACGGTTGTGGAGAGCAGAACATGATCCATTTTGCTCCAAATATTTATGTTCTCCAGTACATGAGAAGCACCAAGCAGACCGATGATCAGATCAGAAACAAAGCTATGAGCTACATGATGGAAGGTAAACATTGTGTAGTCTTATAGTTCTGAGACAAAAAGCAAATGTCCTTGAGTTATCATATATGTTCTGTTTGATTGCAGCTTATGAACGTGAGCTTTCCTACCAAAGGCTTGATGGTTCCTTCAGTGCTTTTGGAGACAGTGATGATTCTGGCAGCACATGGTATACAGAAACACATTACAGCTTAAATTCTACCCCAAAATTCTGATTTGGAGTAAAAGTAGCATGTACCATTTTTAATATCAAACATTTTCATTCCTCTTTTCTGTTGAATGCTGATAACAGAACTGACGGATGAAAATATCATGTGTGAATGATTGGTGGTGTGTTTTTTGTGATATTCAGGCTGTCAGCGTTCGTGCTCAGGTGTTTCCTCCAGGCTCAGGGCTTCATTTCCATCGACCCGATGGTGATACAGAGGACAGCATATTGGCTGCTGGCTCATCAGAACGCTGACGGTTCGTTCGACGAGCCGGGTCAGGTCATCCACACAGAGCTCCAGGGAGGACTGGATGGGCCGGTTTCTCTCACAGCATACGTCCTTATAGCGCTTCTGGAGGATGCTGAATACAGGGTGAGTTAGACAGACTGATAGATAGATAGATAGATAGATAGATTGAACGTAGGATGGATGGATGGTTTGAAGACCTGTTTGTGTTTCTGGTAGAGTGCATATGAAGGCAGCATTTCTTCTGCCATGAGTTTCCTGACGTCTCAACTGGCTCAGAGAATCTCCAGTAACTACAGCCTGTCTTTAGTCACCTATGCTCTGTCACTGGCCAACAGCACCGCCGCCCCATCTGCCCTCACCGAGATGTTGAAAAGAGCACTAATTGTTGGTAAATATCCTCTGGATTTACACTCTAAAGACAGCACACCACAGATGTGAAACACACACACAGCTGAAAATAACCTGCAATTTTCCTTTAAATCCACACAGTGTGGCGAGCAGCTGTAGTGTTATGGATGAGCGTCGCACCTGGCACAGTAAAATGTGTTAGGTGATAATGTTTTTATAATAGTTGGAAAGTGACGCTGTATCTGGGTCTTTCAGATGGAGTGCCAACCTGGAGACCTCCAGCCAACGTCCTGTACAATTCCTGGCAGCCAAGTTCATTGGATATTGAGATGTCGGCCTACGTACTGCTCGCCATGCACAGACTCAAACTAATGGATCAAGGATTCACTCTGGTGAAGTGGCTTAGTAAGCAAAGAAACCATCTTGGGGGATTCGGATCCACTCAGGTACATATGAAACAGACGTTCAACTCAGAGACAATAGAAACTATTTAAATGGGACAGAATGGCTGACTTTTAGACAATTTTAGACATTCAGGCTCCAGAGACGAATGTCGACATTTTAAAAAGGCTAAATTGTCTACAACAGCATTCTAAAACTCTGGTTAAATAGT
Source organism: Onychostoma macrolepis (assembly GCF_012432095.1). Lineage (NCBI taxonomy): Eukaryota > Metazoa > Chordata > Actinopteri > Cypriniformes > Cyprinidae > Onychostoma > Onychostoma macrolepis. The sequence continues at coordinate 28,944,408 of NC_081174.1, forward strand.
TGTTTTTATTATGGTTTCCACAGAAATATTAAGTAGCACAACTGTTTTCAACACTGATAATTATCAGAAATGTTTCTTGAGCAGTATATTGGAATGATTTCTGAAGGATCATGTGACACTGAAGACTGGAGTAATGATGCTGAAAAGTCAGCATTTCATCATATGAATAAATTATATTTTACAATATATTCAAATAGAAAACTGATACTTTAAATTGTAATAATATTTCACATTTTTACTGTATATTTGATCAAATAAATACAGCTTTGGTGAGCATATTAGAAAATGTATAAGTCAATATTCCAGGTTTAACAGAAGTTAAGCTCAGTCTATAGCATCTGTAGCATAATGTTGATTATCACAAAAATAATTTTGACTCATTCCACATAAAAAAAGCAAAAACAGTCAGTCACTTGCAATGGAAGTAAATGGGGCCATTTTTACATAAATGTGAAGCACTTCGTATTTCTGCTAATTTTTGTAGTTGTTTTAAGGTTGTCATTACAAAGAAGTTGCAAATTTGTTAAAACCTTCCACCAAAAGGCTAGTAAGTGACTTTTTGCACTCTAAAATCATGTTAACATGCATATTGTTTACAGTATACAGTATTGTAACATATGTGACCCTGGACCACAAAACCAGTCATAAGTGTCAATTTTTCAAAATTAAGATTTATACATATACATATTATAGCTTTCCACTGATGCATGGTTTTTTAGGATAGGACAGTATTTGGCTGAGATACAACTATTTGAAAATCTGGATTCTGAGGGTGCAAAAAAAAAAAAAAAAAAAATATTGAGAAAATCGCATTTAAAGTTGTCCAAATGAAGTTCTTAGCAATGCATATTACTAATCAAAAATTAAGTTTTCATATATTTACGGTAGGAAATTTACTAAATATCTTCATGGAACGTGATCTTTGCTTAATATCCTAATGATTTTTTGCATAAAAGAAAAATCGATAATTTTGACCCATACAATGTATTATTGGCTATTGCTACAAATATACCTTTGCTACTTAAGGCTGGTTTTGTGCTCCAGGGTCATATATATATGGATTGACCCCATTTACTTCCCATTGTAAGTGCCTTTTTTTTTAGTAGGACAAGTAAAAAAAAAATAATGTGGTAATCAAAATTACACCACTTGGGAATATTCCTTTAAGAATGTCAGCAGGGTTTAACATCTACTGAGGCATTGACTAGTGTCCCAGTGTCGATGATTACACACATCTATGATCTATTCCATTGATTCAAGGAGGTGAATTTGTTGGCAAGCGAATGTTTCAATTGGAAATCAAGCTGTGCGAAAGGCCATCGAGGTGAAATAAGAAAATGTACTTTTAATTTTAAAAAGGCCCTTGTGATATTACACTTGGCTCGGGACCGAAGGCCTGCGATCTCTCACGAACACTAACTTTAGTGAAGACTAGCAGTTTCCGGGACGTGAGCTTTGATAAAGCGCTGCGCTCATGTTAAAGCCCCTCGCTGTGACACAACAACTCGAATCCAACAGGAGAACATCTGACTGCGCTCGAGAGAGTCTTGGCGGTATTTGCTGGAGTGTGGAAAGATTAAAGGATCTGTGTCTCTGCTCCACACATGTGCGGTGTTATTTACCAGGCGGCAGGTGATTGAATTGAGAGTGTATCTGTGACACAGATGCATGGGCACCTATTATTGACGCAGAGAGAAGATCACATCTGCCAAAACTGATACACGCTTATCACGTTTTTTTTTTTTTTCTTGTTGAATGCACTTTTTGTTGTTTTGATCAGTTTTAAAGCGTTATTAAAATATCTGTGCTCTGTTTGTATGTCTTTGTTGTCAGGATACAGTGATGGCGTTGCATGCCCTGTCAATCTACGCCACCTTCAGCAACGCAGAGTCCATAGATCTCACCATCACTGTGAACGGTGCCTTCAGCACTGCTGCCATATTCTACATAGACAGATACAATTACTTGCTCCAGCAGAGCCAAGACCTGCCCGTATGTATATAATACACTGCTCTAGATACACACTACTGTTCCACAGATTGGGGTCAGTAAGATTTTTTTTTTTTTGTCAGCAAGGCCACACTTATAACGTTACAAATGCTGTTCTTTTGAACCCCTCTATTCATCAAAGAATCATTAAAGAAAAATGTTTCATGGTTTCCACAAAAATATTAAGCGCATATTAAGTAAGCACAACTGTTTTCAACACTGATAAAAGAAATGTTTCTTGAGCAATTAGAATGATTTCTGAAGGATCATGTGACACTGAAGACTGGAGTAATGATGCTGAAAATTCAGCTTTGATCACAGCAATAAATTACATTTCAAAATATATTCAAATAGACAACAGTTATTTTAAATTGTAATAATATTTCACAATTTTACTGTTTTTACTGTAATTTTCATAAAAAATACAGCATTGGTGAGCAGAAGACCTCTTTAAAAACATTACAAAACTCTTACTTTTGAATGGTGATGTATAAAGGAATATTTTGTGTTCAGCAGAAGTTAAGATGAATCTGTAGTAAGAAAAAAAAAAAAAAAAATATATATAGAGAGAGAGAGAGAGAGAGAGAGGAAAGTGAAGCTTATAATTAAAATAAAAAGCACTTACTTTAATTCTTCTGTAAAAACAGGAGTATTATTTGAGCTGTAAAGCTGTTTAAATTATTATTTTACAGTCATTTTAATAAATTTTTTTAACTGAAAATTCAGCTTTGCCATGACAGGAATTTTAAATATATAAATAAATGTATTTAAATTCTTATTATTTTTTTAAATTGCAATTTTGTTATTTGACAATTTTCTTATTTTTACTGTATTTTTGATCGAATAAAAAAGAGACTTCTTTAAAAAACATTAAATCTTACTGACCCCAAACTTTTGAGCAGTAGTGTATAACTCCTAACACAAAGTATTAAACTTCAAGCATGTGTGCTGTTTCTTTTCAAAGTGATAAATAACTAGCTGACTGTTTGTGACGCTCTAGTAATTTGTCAAGATCTGCTAAGTGACGCATACTAATGTTGGGTTTGCCTCTACAGATTGAAGCAGAAGACGGGGTTGATATTGAGGTGATGGCAGAGGGTAAAGGCTTCGCTCTGTTTCAGGTATGTCTAAACATCTCCAAGTTAAGAATATGTCCTTAAATGCATTGTTTAGCAGTGCTGTGAAAAATACTGAAGCTAAAAAACAGACTGCTAATTGCTTGTTGAACGACTAGTTGACCATCTTGACATAGCAGCATAATTTAGCAGGATCATCTCCATTGCAAAACTTTCAAATAGCGAGGTATTACCAATGAAAGCAGGTTATGAAGGTTCAACAGCTGTGAATAATAACCGAAACCCCCGTAAAGATAAAAAGAGACGTAATGGCAGAAATATTTTCTGTTGTCATCAGCAGTAGGATCCCCTCTTTCTCAGTCCAATGTGTAATTACACCTTTGATTGCTCGCCATGGAGCACGTAAACCGGCCCAGACGCTGTTTTCCTCATCAGTGAGACACCAGCAACATCTTGAGATGCTTTGAAAGGCCACACCGAAGAAACAGCGTCCAGAACTCTGTTCTGCAGAAGATTCGCAAAGCAGAGATGACCTCATTTTGAGTTGTGTGTGCTAATTTGTTCTTCAGACATGAATGATTCCTCAGTCATCTGGCTTGTACTGTTGCTTTATAAAAATGTCATGAAATGTGGAAAAAAAATCCCAAAGAGTATTATTCATTTTCTCTTACTGTTTCAGCTTAATGTGTTCTACAACGTGATGAACCCGAGAACATCACTCAGACGGCGTGACATACACACAGATGAGGCCTTTTATTTGTATATAGACGTAATGGACAATGAGGAGTTCAATGTAAACCTTCACATATGTTTCAGGTGAGCGGCTGAGCTGAGCACACACCGCTGTTAATTTTTTGCCAGAATGATTTCATTAGTACATAAAAAAATGTGATTAATGTCGGCGCCGGTAGCCTCGTGGGTAGCGTGTCGACATGCAGCGCCGTCCCCCCTCTCTCTCTCCCATTTCACTTCCTGTCAACTTTGATGTGTCCTATCAAAAACGGCAAAAATAAATCTTAAAAAAAAAAAAAAAAGCGATTAAAATTAAACAAAACAATATTGAGATCCTGATTATTTAATATGATTATTTAACTCATTGACTTTGTAAAAAGTCTCAAATAAAATATACATAATAAATAATAATATAAAATAAATTTGATCAACAATAATTGTAAATGTGAATAATTAAAAATGTACAAATATATTTGAATTATACAGCAAAATGTTAAAACAAATGGCATTTATTTTGAATAAAATATAGCAAGTGCACATTAAAAAAATAACAAATGAAGTAAGAAACAGTAAATATATTGTTTAATATGAAGACAAAAAGTCTTGGAACGGTTTCTGGTTGTCAAACTTTGTGGAGCATGTTTATTTTTCTTTATATAATGAACGACTCTGTTGTTGTTCTGTAATGAGATTCATGTGAATTTGAGAAAATGGATGTATAAAAAAAATAGGCTCTAAAAATGTTAGTTTTGTGAAAAGCTCAATTCTTGTTAGTTTGCAGATTCCACTTGGTTTGACATTTTGTTTCTTTCTTTTCATCTCATAATGGATGTTAAAAAAGTAAAATCGGTATCCACAATGTTGATTAAACCGATTTTTAAAAGTATACTTAAAACGAATAATAAGATATAATCAATACTGCATTCGATTTTGGATATCTCATGCAATTCAAACATTTTTAAGTGTCCAAATACATTTGGGGGTCACTGTAGATATTCGATGGAATAACTTCTGAGTATAAATCATATCATTTTTGCTGTTTTTTTAAGGCTGAGGGAGGACCAGGCCCTGAAACAGACGGGTATGGCCATACTGGACGTGGGTTTACTCACGGGGTTCGGTTTGGCCCAAAACGGTGTCCAGCTAAATGATTTAGTGAGAAGAGTAGAGACGTCTTCAGGACGAGTTACACTTTATTTAGACACGGTGAGTTCCTCTTTCATATTCATGACTACAATAATACAGTATAAATGTGCTAAGTCTGTTTCATTCATGGCTGACTGTATGTCCAATTTCATCGTCTTTTCTCTCATCACAGGTGACCACAATGGAAAGGTGTGTTGAAATATCCACCATCCTGGACTTTAAGGTGGTCAATGTCCAAGATGCTGTGGTCGTGATCTACGATTACTATGAGCCCAGTAAGACTCTTAAATAATAGCTCCAGATTCTCTAATGCATTCCTATGTTGCAGTATCAGTTTCAAGCTCCTTGTTTCATTCCCTTGTCTTCTGCAGGACGGAGGACAGTGCGGTCCTACACATCTGAGGCAAGACGGGACATGTCTGTGTGTTCGCTGTGTGGGCCGGATTGCTCCCAGTGTGGGGTTCGAGACAGCTGGCCGACTGACGGGACGCCACCCATTAACCAACATCCACTTCTGGCTCTAAGTTTGACCACGACACTCGTCATCCTCCTGTCAATCTGCAACTAGTGTTTGCCCTAAATCAAAACCATTGTAATCAGTAACACCATAACACAAGCAAAATTTATGTGTAAATTGTTTTTAAAAATTGTTTCTGTAAATGTGAAAACATTCTGTGTAAATTTTATGTATGAAAATTTAGTGCAACAGTAAATGATTTTACAAAGAGTTTAGACAGAATTTTTCTTTAAATGATGCTTCATTAACAATTCATTAATTAAAAATAAATGATTAAATCAAATTAATCATTTAATTATCGATTGATATTATAATTGTTATAATTCATTAATTAAGTATTGATTGAATAAAGGATGCTTTTAAGTTTTTGATTTTTCCAATGCACCATGTTTTATTTTATTTTCAGTTGGCTTTTTTTTTTTTTTTTAAGAATAACTGAAATAGTAAATCAGGGTCAGGCTCAAAACTGATAAATTAATGTTTTCAATGTAAGTACTGTGATTCTTGCATTCCCTGTCATCATTATTATAATAATCCACTGCATAAAGCTGCGTTACGTACCTCAGTTACGAATTTTCCAGTAGTGAACATGTTTGTCTTTTTTGATCTTGTAAGTTGCAATGGCTTTAATACGTTTTAACACTGTTTAAAAACAGTAAGTATCAGTCGTATACAAAGTGACCTACATTGAATTTCGACTTACACTGACCATTGAAAATGGGTCAAATTCACCAAGGAAAGTCTAAGAACCAGAATCTAAAAGAATATGTTTAATATGTCTTCAGTTACAGACATGCAAACTTTGGAAAAATAATATTTTTGGCACTCAAGACAAGTATGTTCTTATGCGAGTGTTTTGATAGATTTCTAGTTTCAACATTATTTGTTCTTCAGACATTCCTCCTTAAAAGACAAAAGTATCAGCTATTCGCAAAGGGACCCACATTTGGTGTTTGACATCTGAACATATGTGAAAGGGCTCTAATTCTCAGGTGAGAATTCCCTCTACAAAATAGTGGATTAGTAAATCAGAAAATATTCATCCATGGCATTTGATATTTCGGCTATCATCACTATTTATGTTTGTCTTTCTTTAGAAAAAATATAAAAACAAAAAAACCTAAAATTATATATATATATATATATATATATATATATATATATACAGGTGCTGGTCATATAATTAGAATATCATCAAAAACTTGATTTATTTCACTAATTCCATTCAAAAGGTGAAACTTGTATATTATATTCATTCATTACACACAGACTGATATATTTCAAATGTTTATTTCTTTTAATTTTGATGATTAGAGCTTACAGCTCATGAAAGTCAAAAATCAGTATCTCAAAATATTAGAATATTTACATTTGAGTTTGAATAAATGACCATCCCTACAGTATAAATTCCGGGTATCTCTTGTTCTTTGAAACCACAATACTGGAGAAGACTGCTGACTTGGCAATGATCCAGAAGACGAACATTGACACCCTCCACAAAGAGGGTAAGTCACAGACGGTCATTACTGAAAGGTGTGGCTGTTTACAGAGTGCTGTATCAAAGCATATTAAATGCAAAGTTGACTGGAAGGAAGAATTTGGGTAGGAAAAGGTGCACAAGCAACAGGGATGAACGCAAGCTTGAGAATACAGTCAAGCAAAGCCGATTCAAACACTCGGGAGAGCTTCACAAGGAGAGAACTGAAGCTGGAGTCAGTGCATCAAGAGTCACCACGCTCAGACGTCTTCAGGAAAAGGGCTACCAAGCCACTTCTGAAGCAGAGACAACGTCAGAAGCATCTTAACTGGGCTGTGGAGAAAAAGAACTGGACTGTTGCTCAGTGGTCCAAAGTCCTCTTTTCAGATGAAAGTAAATTTTACATTTCATTTGGAAATCAAGGTCCCAGAGTCTGAAGGAAGAGTGGAGGCACAGAATCCATGTTGCTTGAAGTCCAGTGTGAAGTTTCCACAGTCAGTGATGATTTGGGCTGCCATGTCATCTGCTGGTGTTGGTCCACTGTGTTTTCTGAAGTCCACAGTCAACGCAGCCATCTACCAGGAAATTTTAGAGCACTTCATGCTTCCTTCTGTTGACAAGCTTTATGGAGATGCAGATTTCATTTTGCAGCAGGACTTGGCACCTGCCCACACTGCCAAAGGTACCAAAAGCTGGTTCAATGACCATAGTGTTACTGTGCTTGACTGGCCAGCAAACTCGCCTGACCTGAACCCCATAGAGAATCTATGGGGTATTGTCAAGAGGAAGATGAGAGACACCAGACCCAACAATGCAGATGAGCTGAAGGCCACTATCAGAGCAACCTGGGCTCTCATAACACCTGAGCAGTGCCACAGACTGATCGACTCCATGCCACGCCGCATTGCTGCAGTAATTCAGGCAAAAGGAGCCCCAACTAAGTATTGAGTGCTGTACATGCTCATACTTTTCATTTTCATACTTTTCAGTTGGCCGAGATTTCTAAAAATCCTTTCTTTGTATTGGTCTTAAGTAATATTCTAATATTTTGAGATACTGATTTTTGACTTTCATGAGCTGTAAGCTCTAATCATCAAAATTAAAAGAAATAAACATTTGAAATATATCAGTCTGTGTGTAATGAATGAATATAATATACAAGTTTCACTTTTTGAATGGAATTAGTGAAATAAATCAAGTTTTTGATGATATTCTAATTATATGACCAACATCTGTATACGCGTGACCCTGGACCATAAAACCAGTCTTAAGTCGCTGGGGTATATTTGTAGCAATACAAAATACATTGTATGGGTAAAAATTAGCCATTTTTCTTTTATGCCAAAAATCATTAGGATATTAAGTAAAGATCATGTTGTATGAAGATATTTTGTAAATTTCTTACCGTAAATATGTCAAAACTTCATTTTTGATTAGTAATATGCATTGCTAAGAACTTCATTTGGACAACTTTAAAGGCAATTTTCTCAATATTTAGATTTTTTTCCACCCTCAGATTCTAGATTTTCAAATAGTTGTATCTCAGCCAAATATTGTCCGGTCCTAACAAACCATACATCAATGGAAAGCTTATTTATTCAGATGATGTATAAATCTCAATTTCGAAAAATTGACACTTAAGACTTGTTTTGTGGTCCAGGGTCTCTCTCTCTCTCTCTCTCACACACACACACACACACACATATATATATATATATAAATTAGCTGCAGAGGTTTGAAATTTGGTTGATTTGACACTGAATGACCCAACTGCAGTCACTCCACTGACCTGAATGCAGCTATATTGAAAATATTAAATTGTGAAGCCATGCATTTTTCATGCATGACTACACCATGATACAATAAACACACTGATTGCTGATTGCTTTTTGTGTTTTCAGTTAGCTTGTGGTTAGCATGCTAGCATTGTTATTGCATGACCTAACAAACCCATCAATACAACACTGTAGACTTACTGTATACACATTACAAAATCAATTTACACCAGATATGACATCATAGCTTTGCTAAAATCCCAGCCAGTAAGGTAATGTGCTGGTTTTAACTGGTTTAAGATAGTTTAGCTGGTCTTTCAGTGACCATCAGACAAGACCCTTATAAAACCACCAAAACAGAGCAGCTTGATAAAGCTGGGAGAACTTATGCATCCCTTCACAATATTTATTCATAGGAATGACAATTTATCTTACTGATTCAGGGCTTATAAAACAGCTCCTGTGAAATAAATAGCAGACACAACGAGTGGAGCAATTAACCAGCAGGAAACGTTTACTGCAAACTCTGACGTTACATCCAGCTTGTTTTCGTTCAGTGACGAACGGCTTTTGCCCGAGTCTTAGTCGAGTTGAAAACGAGACAAATGTGCCCCATATTCAGAGCCAATCAAACTCAAAACCACAGACTTAGAAGATCTTAATGACAAGAGAAGAAGCGATTGTAGTCGCCCCGTTTACAACTAAGTATGGTAATGTGCACAAGATGTGTTTGTGGTCATTAGCAGAGATCCGTGCGTCCTTTTACTGAGCGCAGGAGGTTGAATCTCTTCCATGTTCACGTGATCGAGCCACACAAAACATTTTCTCTGCCACCTCATTAGTGCGGCCCACATGGAGTGTTTTATCTAAGAGGAAACACATCATACCACGGCTCCATCCTGACCCACAGGCCTGCCTTTCCTTTTGCAGTCCAAATCCTCCAGCTTCATGTTTTTACAAATTCATTTCACTAAAATAAATGCTATTTAAATATTCAATTAATTAGTTATTTTATTTGTAAAACAAAATATAAACTTGACCTTTTTTGTATATATACTCATTCCTCTAATACAGTAATGAAAAGCTTTTGTGATTTGTTAAATAAATGCACAAATTAAATTCACTAAAACATGTGCTGTTTAAATAAATATTTAAATAATATGTCATAAACTTAACTTTTTTTGTTTTTTTTTTGTTGCAATTTTGGTTGGTTAGCAGACTGCTAGTCTGGAGAAAAAAATGAATTTTCTCCTTTGACAGCCAATCAAAAATATCGATATAAATAACAAATGTTAACATTTATTGTGTTAGTAGATATTTTACCAGTGTCTGCTAAAATTTCTGCTGTTTGTGACTTACCTTACTGAATGGTTTGGGAATGTGTGTGTTCTTTTGGTTACATCAGTTACTGTCATGATGTGGTTTTCTGGAGCTACAGAGTGATTAATCACATGACATTTACAATTTAGGCGATTGGCTCAAATAAATGTCAGTGGTAAATGAGCAAAGATGTCCGATTAAAGTACTCCCAGTGCTAGCCAAGTAAGTACCAATAAGATGAATGGGAACACTAACTGATAGCTCTCTAGGTATAATAGACTTCTTTGGTTCACATTAATTCACAAATTGTCGATCAACCAATATCAATTCATCATATGTTTAACTCAGGGAATATATCTCAAGGTCAAGATGAATGTTGTGAGCTGTGTTCCTCCTGAGATGATAAATGGTCTAGTGAGCTTTACTTAGCAACTTAATACTTTGCTATAGCAAATAGCAACAGATAAACATTACATCCCACACGGCAATGCTATCATTCTGCTGACCTATCGTCTGTTTTTATCTCAGAATACCAAACCCATACGTGTCAAAATACATCCCTTTTAATTCATTTAGTGCATTTTTGCCAAAAGCGTTAAAAACCAAAAGATATTAAAAGGTATTAAGTATTAAAAACACAAAAAACATTTCTAAAAACTATTATTTTAAGTATTAATAATCTTACGGATCCCATTTTTAAAAAATTTTTTTATGGTATTATCTATTTATCTGTCTGTGTCTGTCTATCATTTTGTTTTATATAATGAATGCTTGAGGAAGTACTATTAAGGATTTCCCCTCATTTCCCCAAAGTGAATTCATCATTGCTTCTCCCCTTTCCGCTTGTAGGAATAAATGTCAAATGATTTCACATTACATCAAGTTTTATTTAGCTCATTGTTACTCTAAACTGACAGAGGTTTGACGTGGATATTGTATCCAGAGGTTCGGAAGTATTAATCCACAGAGGCAGAGCGTGGGGGTGATGAAAGAGCAGCGGACAACACTTCCTCCTCAGCGGCACACAGGAAATGATTCAACGGCCTGCACATCCACTTAATTCAGACATTGGATGCTAAAACAGACTCAGCCTGGCCGTAGTGTTAAGGTGACTGGATTTAGGCTCCCACTAGGTGGCAGGCATGGCTAAGCAATGTGCGTCTTGACTCGAAGAAGCCTCATAAAGCATGTGCTGATAAGAAAGTGGTGAGTGTTTTCCATCTTTTGATTTTTCTCGGAGGCCGGGGCATAAACTGACATGAAATCACTCCCAAAGTGCGTATAAAGTTGTTAGCATTACAATGGCTAAAAACCACATAGAGAGTTGGCAGGAGACAGTAGTAGACTGCCTATGAGAACATGCATGAATGAAAACGAGAGATTCTATCGTAGCCGAATCAAAGCTTGAGGCCCGTTCACATGAAAACGATAACTAGCGTTCATACCAACGCACGGAAACGTTCAGTTTATTATAAGCACGTTTGGTCATTGGCAGCTTTAATTAGGCCTACTCGCGCTCGGCCTGTTTACACCTGGTCACTACATGCGTTTTCTTTGATCGAATATTTGATTTGTTAAAACGGTTCCATTACACTTGGCCTCATAAATGGGCCTATTTTACACCTGGTCACTCATGCCTTTTGTCTGATCGGATATCCTAAAAATGAGCTTTGTCACCCCAAACCAGAGTAATGGGATCAAGTGTAGTGAAAGCGGAGCGAAAATCATGGAGCTGCTTGATTTTGACTGAAGCGAGGATTTTTTAAAAGTCGGGAGTTATATGTAGTTTTCGTTCGCTCCGAGAGCGCTCCATCACGAGCACAATTAATGCCAACAGTTCATAATATAACTGCGTTTTATTAAGAATTGACGCGATTATCTAGCTTGACACTGATGTAGCCTATCACTCTTAACAGATCTGCTCAAGGGCTCTTACCTTTAAGCATTTAGACTACTTTATCCAAAGCAAACTGCAATGCGATTAACATAGAGACCTACATTTTTTTTGTCGTGTTTATGGGCTATGATAGATTCGAACCCATGAATCTGATTAGCTACATTTTTTTGCCGAAATCATGCTGTGAAAATCTTCTCTAATAAAACGTTATAAATAACCAAAAGATTACTTGTTACAAGTAAACAAAGAAATTTTATTATCAAGTGAGCATCAATCGCTTATTTGACATTACAGACACTGAATTATCCTAAATTAAATGAATAGAGGAGGGAAATATTCTGGGGTGCAGAACAGAAAAAGACAAAGGGGGGAAAACAATGCATTAAAATGAGTACAGGTCAACTAGTCCCATTTCGTAGAAAATTTTGAATTAAAAATAGGTAATTTCTGGTGATCACAAGTTTTTGAAAACTCTTAATACTATTTATCCTTTAGTACAAAACAGTGCTAAACAGTGCTTTTTTTTTTTTTTTAATGTTATAATAGTGATTTTTATTTTTAAATGTCTAAATATAAATCCTAAAGCAAACAGTGAAAATAACTGTATTAGAAATGGCAAATGTACCAATGAGTGATCCTCTGCAGCCATCTACTGGTCATAGTGGTAATATCAAGTAATTTTCATTTTGTTAAGTGTTTTTCAACCAGGCTGCAGAATTCTTCCCCTTGCATGGCACATTTTCCATGAAATATCTACATTAAAAAAAAAAAAAAAAAATATATATATATATAAAATGCTTCCTTTTTGAGTAAATATATATAAAAATAGGAGCATATAAAATAAAATGGGAGCAATATGGCAATGTTTTTTGTGGTATGGAATAATGGGAAAGGAGAGTGGCATCTTTGTCACTTTTTTCACCCCTGATTGACAAAGTTTTCTGTGAGGGTTAGTGCTAGGGAATAAATTGTGACCTGTGCTGGCAAAATGAGTCGGAATGAGCATTTCAAAAATGATTTGCATTCTCCATTAAAATACCTTCAAAATTATATATGACTTGTTGGAATTGGACAAAAAAATGCCTGAGCTACAGCTGATTGAATGCGATAGTCAGCAGAGTTGATTTTGAGAAAAATCAAGTTGAACTTTTCTGAAGATTCCAAAGCAAAATCACCAAGCAACGTTGCATATTTTCCTCATATTCTTTTCTTAATAATTACTGTATTATTAATCACAATATTGCTATTTTTTTATTTGATCTTTGTTACTAAAAATAAGAACAAATATGCAAATACACAGTAGTTTAATCAAGAGCAGCGAGTGATTCCGTCTTTTTTAATGTTTGATTAACATCAAGACAGATCTACAGGTGCATCTCAATGAATTAGAATGTAGTGGAAAAGTTAATTTATTTCAGTAATTCAACTCAAATTGTGAAACTCGTGTATTAAATTAAATGCACACAGACTGAAGTAGTTTAAGTCTTTGGTTCTTTTAATTGTGATGATTTTGGCTCACATTTAACACAAACCCACCAATTCACTATCTCAACAAATTAGAATATGGTGACATGCCAATCAGCTAATCAACTCAAAACACCTGCAAAGGTTTCCTGAGCCTTCAAAATGGTCTCTCAGTTTGGTTCACTAGGCTACACAATCATGGGGAAGACTGCTGATCTGAGTGCTGTATCCAAGCATGTTAACAGAAAGTTGAGTGGAAGGAAAAAGTGTGGAAGAAAAAGATGCACAACCAACCGAGAGAACCGCAGCCTTATGAGGATTGTCAAGCAAAATCGATTCAAGAATCTGGGTGAACTTCACAAGGAATGGACTGAGGCTGGGGTCAAGGCATCAAGAGCCGCCACACACAGACGTGTCAAGGAATTTCGGCTACAGTTGTCGTATTTCTCTTGTTAAGCCACTCCTGAACCACAGACAACGTCAGAGGTGTCTTACCTGGGCTAAGGAGAAGAACTGGACTGTTGCCCGGTGGTCCAAAGTCCTCTTTTCAGATGAGAGCAAGTTTTGTATTTCATTTGGAAACCAAGGTCCTAGAGTCTGGAGGAAGGCTGGAGAAGCTCATAGCCCAAGTTGCTTGAAGTCCAGTGTGAAGTTTCCACAGTCTGTGATGATTTGGGGTGCAATGTCATCTGCTGGTGTTGGTCCATTGTGTTTTTTGAAAACCAAAGTCACTGCACCCGTTTACCAAGATATTTTGGAGCACTTCATGCTTCCTTCTGGTCTTATGAAGTATTCTAATTTGTTGAGAGAGTGAATTGGTGGGTTTTTGTTAAATGTGAGCCAAAATCATCACAATTAAAAGAACCAAAGACTTAAACTACTTCAGTCTGTGTGCATTGAATTTATTTAATACACGAGTTTCACAATTTGAGTTGAATTACTGAAATAAATGAACTTTTCCACGACATTCTAATTTATTGAGATGCACCTGTATATTAGGACCTACTGTAATGCATGGATATAATATAATGTTACACATCAGATTTTCCCCCACCATTAACTAAACGTTCATGTCAGACAAAACAGATTATGTTCGTGTGAATCTCGCCAAAACATATTTTGCAATAATGTAGGGAGATCGTGCAATTTTGGAAAGGTGCGTCTTATGCACACGCTTTGCTAATGTCAGTCAGCGCGATCGTTTTGTTTTCATCAGCATGGGTTTGAAAATCATATTTCACTGGTTTGGACTTATGTAATCAAGAATTCGATTATTCACAAAGCTGCTGCGCTTTAGAACGATAGACCTACAACTTGTGTTGAGAAGCAGCAGCAGTCGTCCAGAAGTGAGCAGAGAAAAGGTAGGCCTACTCCTCTCAGAAAACGTACAACTAAAGATCATTTTAGATGCTTAATTACTATTTGGAGCATTGGGATCGCTAGAAGTCGTCTTAATGAACAAATTTTTGTGAAAACCTCAAATTCGGCCAAAACTGACATTTTTCACTACTTTTGTTTGCCTGTAGCTCAAAATTAGACCGTGCACATTCACACTAATTTTAACAGCATGGGTCAAAATTGCACAAGGGGGTGACAACACTGATCTTGCATACCCCTCAGAAAATTTGCACCACTGGTGACAAGCTTAGTTCCCACCCCTCATTCTGCTCTTGCATCCCCCCCTTTTCCACCCCAAGTATAAAATCCTGGACACGCCCCTGTGTCTGATTTGTTAAAACTTTCCATTTACAATTGGCCACATAAATGTGTCTCCGCAAAACGGATTTAAATCCGATCTTCAATTTTGTACTATATGAAAATTTAACGGAGTTCATGTCAAGGAAAGCAACAGATATGCGCTGCCTGTAAGATATTTCAAGATCAAAGGCTGCAACAGAAGAGTGGGATCAACACTGGAAATATAAATTAGTTTTACTATTAAGGAAGATGTTTGTGTATTGAGCGTCTGCAACTTTGAGTTTTATTTGCGGCAGTTTGGGCGTTGGCTTACTGAAGAGAGCCCTGCTAAAAAAAAAAACAATAGAAGCCCAATAGAAACCATCACAGAAATTCCAATGGTTTCCATTAAAATACCATTATAAACCATTAGCTTTTTCCAGCAAAACCATTACAAAATTCCTTTTTGTAGTGTGTTTTGGGCATTTTACCAATAGGATTTAACATCCCACCAATAGAATCCATCACATACCAGTAGACACAATTATAGTTTCCATTAAAACAACTACAATTTCCATTAAAACCATTACATTTTCTATTGTGATCTGACTATAGCTAGCTATCTTGACTATAGTTATATCTGACAAGGAGAAAACTGAAGTCATTGCATTTGGAAACAAAGATGAAGTTCTCAAGGTGAATGCATGCCTTGACTCTAGGGGTCAATCAACTAAAAACCAAGTCAAAAATCTTGGGGTGTTTCTGGAGACAGACCTTAGTTTTAGTAGTCATGTCAAAGCAGTAACTAAATCAGCATACTATCATCTCAAAAACATTGCAAGAATTAGATGTTTTGTTTCCAGACAAGACTTGGAGAAACTTGTTCATGCCTTTATCACCAGCAGGGTGGATTATTGTAATGGTCTCCTCACTGGCCTTCCCAAGAAGACCATTAGACAGCTGCAGCTCATCCAGAACGCTGCTGCCAGGATTCTGACTAGAACCAGAAAATTTGAGCATATCACACCAGTCCTCAGGTCCTTGCACTGGCTCCCAGTTACATTTAGGATTGATTTTAAAGTGCTTTTACTCGTTTATAAATCTCTAAATGGCCTAGGACCTAAATACATTGGAGATATGCTCACTGAATATAAACCTAACAGACCACTCAGATCATTAGGATCGAGTCAGTTAGAAATACCAAGGGTTTACACAAAACAAGGGGAGTCCGCTTTTAGCTATTATGCCGCCTGCAGTTGGAACCAGCTTCCAGAAGAGATCAGATGTGCTAAAACATTAGCCACATTTAAATCCAGACTCAAAACTCATCTGTTTAGCTGTGCATTTGTTGAATGAGCACTGTGCTATGTCCGAACTGATTGCACTATGTATAATCACTTTCTATTCTTAAATGTTTTAAATTCTTTTTAAATCAATTTTTAAATCAGTTTATTTTTATTGTTGTGATTAATTATTATTTTTAATGACTATTTCACTTCCTTTTATGTAAAGCACTTTAAATTACCACTGTGTATGAAATGTGCTATATAAATAAACTTGCCTTGCCTTGCCTGACTATATAGCCAATAACACACTCTCACACGTTTATTATTATTGTTTAACATTTTATGAGGAAAATTTACAAATGTGGTTTCAACATCCAGATGCGTTTACACTAGTCCAATGCTTCCCAGACCATGGCATGAAGGAGTTTGAGCGATCTTATCCGTCTCGAAAGTGTTTTGGAGGGTATTTACACCTGGGGGTTATTCCAGAAAGCAGGTTCTGTGACATACCCAGGCCAGGTATGTTTAAGGGTAAGTAATAAACTCAGCTTTTGGTTCCAAAAACGGAGGTAACTTTCAGGGTATGTAAGTATAGGCATAGCAAATTATTCTCTGAACATAACCTGTACTCCGGAGTTGTGCAACTAATCAAATTCGATTATTGGTTTCGTGATTAGTAGTAAATCGGCATCACCTCGAAGGCGAATCGTCTGCGATCATGAACGCGATATTGCCTAGCTTGTCAGTGAACTATGGCTCTGTGTAGTAAATGGCGCTCCATCTGAAAGCATGTGATGGCGATTACCCATCTACTAATCACGAAACCGGCTTTACTGAGGAGATGCGCATGATAATCTAATTCATTAATTGCACAGCCCTACTAGGTTATGTTTCAGGGTTAGTTTACTTCAGAGGTATCAGTGCATGCATGACCTACTGACGAGACTATATAGTTTCTATATAGTTGCATGATATGCTAATGATAAAGCACTAATATAAGTAATATATTAGGTGATATTATTCTAATATGGGTAATATATTGATTGTATTGCCATATATAATAGTTATCTGTATAAACTACGAAACTCTTATGACAAGGTGATGTTCATTTTATTATATATTTATTAGGGATGCACGATATTATTGGACTGATATTGGAATCAGACGATAATGGCTTTAAATGTAAATATCGGCATCGGCCTGATATGAAAAATTATGCCGATAAGAGGAATGGGTTAACTCGCATGTGCTAGTGATTAGATCATGTCAGCAGTGTCTCTCATTCTTGAAGCAAATTTTGTCTGATGATTAGATTCACTGTTTTGGATCGCTGCATTTAATCTGTGAAAGCATGTGTGTGTGATAGAGTACACAGTAAAAGCACGTGCAGCGGCAGTAGTGACAGCCTCCCCCAGGTCCTAATGCCCGTTCGGTAAGGAGTTTTAATCTGTAGGGGACGCTGTTGGCCTACTTCTAATTCAATTAAAAGTAAAATAGCCTACACAAATAACATTTAGACTGTGTTTCTGAATAAATAAAGCAGTAATTGATGTCATAAAATTATGAGTATGTTTTGATTTAATGGTCAGAAGCTATAGCTTACATGGAAAAA
Organism: Onychostoma macrolepis; assembly: GCF_012432095.1. Taxonomy (NCBI): domain Eukaryota; kingdom Metazoa; phylum Chordata; class Actinopteri; order Cypriniformes; family Cyprinidae; genus Onychostoma; species Onychostoma macrolepis. Next base: position 28,962,376 of record NC_081174.1, read on the forward strand.
TAAATTCACAAACATGACACTTGTAAATTTAAATAATTTTATATATACTGACTTATTCATTAATGTGTAATATGTTTTATTTTTTTAAACAAATCATGAGCTCTAAAAGATTTTCAGAATTTTTACAACGCTTTTGTTTTAGACCATCTACAAATGTTAAATCTTAAAATAAAATGTCAGGGTTAACACTGCATCTTTCTGGGGGATAAAATGCAGCGATTGATATAGTTTATTTATAGTTATTTTCAAAGCTTCAATGTACTGTTAAAAAACCTTCATTATTTTTTATTTAATTCTAATAAATAAGTTCTTGTTAAAAACTAACCAAAATTAAAAATATTTTGCTTATATTTTCTGCACAGGAGAGACTTGGTGTTGTTTCCAAACAAAAGGAAATATATCAGTATCGGTATCGGGCAAAATGAGTTGAAAAATATCGGCATATTGGCAAAAATCCAATATCGTGCATCCCTAATATTTATTATATTTTATTATCTCACACATCATGGATTTGCATTTTCTATAATATTTCTATAATAAAAATACATATTTGCTATGACGACTTGCATAATTAGCATCAAACTAACAATATAATTCCTATTCACAAGGATTATTATTAAACAAAGAAGAAATGAAAAATTATTGCACAACCACCAATTAGGTGGCAATAAGTAAGTAGTAGTAGAAGAAAGTAGTAGTACGGCATGCTTTTTCTTAGCATCCATTTCCATATGATTCATCTGTCTGTTGTGAATGTCTTGCATGTTAACCAGAAACCTACTCTGAGTTGAATGAACTTACCCCTGGACACGTTTTTGGAACCAGCATACTTCGAGTAAGCAAGGTTTGGGTTAATCAGCTGAGAGTTCAGGGTATATGTGAAGGTTAAGTTAACCTTGCTTTCTGGAATACCTCCCTGGTCTTTTCTCGATCAGGTAGCGATTAGAGAAAATGCATGAAGTGACCAGGTGTAAACAGTGGTTTCTGTTTGGCTGTCCATGTTTTAATCATTTATCACTTGAAAAAAAGAAATTGTTTGTCTGTGTCATTATTGATAGTTGTGGTGTGAATTGATCTGTTCTCATAGAATTAGAACGATTTATAAAACTTTGAGGCATTCAGACTAAGAACGGTAACTATAACGATAACTATATTAGCGTCCACACAACGCACAGTTTAATATGAGTATTTGAACCAGGATGCATTCTGATTGGTTGTCAGTGTTATTATCGAACATGAGCTGGAAAAAAATCGTTCTGAAAGTGATTCCAACCATAACGTTCCCATGTGCTGTTATCATTAGAGTCTAGTTCCTTATTCTCATATAATTAGAACGGTTATTAAAACTTTAGTCATTGTTATCATTATAGTTATTGTCTGTGGTGTGAACGGGCCTTCAGTTCTTCAGAGTTTGCATTTCCTTATCCTGTTTCTTCCATTAAGCTTTCTTTTTACACTTCTCAATAAAAAGTAAAATAATCAAATGAAATGATTTTTCTGAGGTTTTCCTGAGTGTTTTAGAGCATTGTTATGTGGTTGCTAGGGCATTATGGGTGTGATATTTGAGTCTCTATGACCTACTGGTTTCTAAATATGGTTCAATTCATATTCAGTGCAAGTCTATGAGATTTTTAAAACTTTCTGGACCGGTTTTTGTCATTGCCCAATGAAAATCTTATAAAATTGAAAGCACACATTTATTCAACAAATCACATAATTTTAACAATGGTTTGTTCAAATCTCTAACTCTTAAATGCAAGTCTTAAATATAAGCTTCAAAGCAAATGAGATATAGACATGACCTGTCTTGGCAATTTGCCACTATAGAATACATTTTTGCTGAGTAAGGTCATAAAATTAACACGCGTACACGCACTCTATGAAGGGGTGTGTGTTAACGTTGTAGACTTTATGACTGAAACAGACGGAGTAAGAGGATCTGTAATGATGTCAGCAGGACACAGCGTGTTTAGTTCATTATTGTTCTAGGGTTCTCTCTGAATGTCATTGCCGATTCCCACTGCCAACTAGTGAGTAAAACCTGATGAGTCCCTAATGGAATAGATATGATGTCTAACATTTTCAGACATTTGAATGACACGATCGCCCCTTGGGTACTAAGGTTGTTATTGGCACATTAGTGTAAAAACGTCAACATAATTGAAGTGCATTAAACATAACATTATGTCAAGGACTGGGGTTCATGAAGAAACTGCATGGGAAATAAAAATGAATGTCTGCATCAGTAGTTGATGCAATATCGAAATGCTGAGAAAACACTTCTTTTAAAATGAAATAATATTTGAATATTATAGCTACCTGACTAATGACTAATCTTTGTGTGAATGTCCACAAAACTGGAAGACTTTCTATACGCATATAAGCAGTGGGCTAGTTTAGAAAGGAACAGTTAAAGGTGAAAAAGAATTAGGGAGAATCAATAAATTAATCTAATATCAATATATGAATACTTTATTGCTATTGTGTGAATAATATGCAATCATGTAAGCAATAAAATGTAATTAGTCTGATTGAGTATTTTAAAATGTAATATCTAATTAAAAGTACTTAATTTTTGGAATCTGATTACGTAATCAAGATTACATGCATGCTAGTCAATTTCTACTCAACACTGAATAAGTCACATTTTGTAAGTAAAAAGAATTACAAATTCCGTTCATGTTGATGCATGTTCAACGAAATCACGTGCATGCAATGTGTTGGCCAAACATTCGCATCTGTGTTTGCGTTTTTTTTTTTCTGACTAAACCATAGACAGGATGTGATTTGTACAGTTTTGTGTAGTTGCTCAGAGCTGCTGGCTTTGGTTTTCCTACTGTTTATTCTGCAATCAGAGAAGACAATAGTGGATTTATGGATGTGGGGTTCCGGACTGGATGGATCATTATCGATGGGAATTATTAACTGCTTCAATGGGCCTTAACTATTTGCTACTAATGCTTCGTTGTTTTCCCATTTCAGTAATTTGTTATGAAATCTTACATAAAGCCAAAGAGACCACAAGCCTACGAAGGGTCATGGGTTCCGTGTTACATTTCAGCCGGAAAATATTAGCGAGTTATCACATTAACACGACATCTCTCGTATGAACATTTTCATAGCTTACATTCATTATCGTGTTCAAATTAGATTAGTCATCATGGCTTGGGTGATTTGGAGATTTGGCGGCGGCGCAGAGGTGATGTCATAGATCGGAGTAGCCAGTAGGAAAGTTCTTATTTGTTTCAGACAAACAAGCAAACATAACCTTGCGCTGGCCTACGGTTATGACATGTTCTTCTGGCAAGGCCAGCTCACCCTCTCATGGGGAGTCATGGACAAACCGTCTGGCGTTTTCATCCCACCCAGAGATTTGATTTAAAGAAGAACGCCCGCGCATACCTCCGTCTGGGGTCCGCAAACTGAGAGTATTGCGAATGACCCACATTGCTGCTCTGTCTCACAGCTGCCACTGCTGATGCACTGGAAATTGTGAACAAAGTCCAGCAATACATTTTTTTTTTGTAAAGCTGCTGCTATGATAATGTTTATTTTAACTTGATGATAAAAAATGTTTATATCCCATGTGGGGCCCACTATGACCCATAAATACCACTGATGTCAAAATAACCCAGCATGCATGTCACTCCTAAAGTCTGGGCTTTTAAATGCCCCATCGGGTACCATGCCCTATTGCTCATTTCAACAAACCTAGCAATCGCATAGCATCATACTAAAAACCAGCCAGAAACAATTTTAATCGTCCACCATAACATCCTGGCAATATGCCAGAACATCTAGAAATGTTTTAAGAACCATACAGAATACCTAGCAACACTCTAGCAATCAGCTACAACACAGCAGCAACCGCATAGTAATGTGTTAGCAACCAGCTAGAACACCCATATGACATTCTAGCAATCAGTGTTGGGTGTAATGCATCACTAAGTAGCTAAATTAAAGGTGCACTAAGTGATTTTTGAAAGACGCTTTTGACCACAGCGTCGGACCGAGTCCCAAAACACTCAGCAGTAAGGGGGCGTATCTTGTAATGTTAGAGAGAAGAGAGCGCTCAATTTGAGTGCACAGGACTGATATTGGCAGGTCGACTATAGCTAGAGATGGCAGATAAAAAAAGGAAAATATCAGAGAAACAAAACATTAAAAAGAAAGGTTATGATCAGCCAAGAGGTAGGACCCGTGTAAATATCAGAGCAGCTTTCCAGCTCTGGGGAGAACTCAAGGAGCAGGAAGTGCTTGAATCGGACGCTGAAGTTGCATTGTTTCTTCTTGATAGGTGAGTAACGTTAATTTTGCTTCGTTTCACGCAACTTATCAGTGTTGGCTTTTGTTTGAATATGCTTGTTTCATCTTCACTTTTTTCCGCGATCGTCGTTGCCATGGTTGTGTACGTGGGGCGGAGATTTCAAAATAGGGGTGAGGTCCTGTTGGGGTATGGATGTGTTTGTTTTGGTGCTTTCAAATATCTACATCGTTTGGCAAAAATTGCTTGGTGCACCTTTAATTACTGTGATTTATTGATATTTCTCTTGGGAAAGTAACGTAAGGGATTACTCCTTAATTTTTCTGTAATTAAGTGACTTCTGATGTAATTGTATAAAATACTATAGAACTATTCTATATAAAACAGTAGACGATTTAACATCAAAAGTGAACATTTAATTTTAAAATGTATGTTTTTTTTAATGCAACATTCTCACTTTACTTAAATTTTATCATTTATTTAAACGATTTAAAAGAGCAGGTTCATGTCTAGCCTTGTATTTGTTCAGCTGGTTGAGGATGATATAGGATTTAGTCATAAGTAAAATGAGTCATCTCTTTAATGAAACTCACTCAATATTAACTTCTTGTTCATTAAACTGTTGTATAAACGCATTATTACATTTGCATTTGGTATATTGTGTAATATTACTCAGAATCCAAAAATTAAGTACTTGTAATTAGATTACAAACACTCAGGCTAGTTACATTTTTGCTGATTACATATTGTTCACACAATAGCAATAAAGTATTCAACATTTATTGATTCTTCTTGATTACTGACCAACTACTGATGAACACATTTATTTTTATTTGCCCTGCAGTTCATTCATGAACCCCAGTTTGGGAAACCTTGACGTAATGTTATGTTTAATGCACTTCATGTTGTAAATGACACTGAATGGAATGTTTTCTTTCTCTTTGTATTTTTATATCAATGTGGTATAAGTTATTTAAATCAATGTGATAAATCAGTTAGGCCAAAGCAAGTAATCTAAATGTAATCAAAGTATTCTGATTATATTAACTAAAATGTGTAATGTAATCGATTACGTGACTAACTACAATTTTTGTCATGTAATTTGGAATCAGTAACAGACTACAATTATTTTGTAATCTACCAAGCACTGACTATATCATATCTTATAATAAAAACCCATACAGGGATATTTTTTGCTTTCATAACTTGATTTATAGGGCATTCCATCTGCTTTCTAATAGCATTCATCACGTAGTGAATGCTTTTGAACTCTCAAGACGTGTTTTTGTTTGTGTTCTTGCGTTTACATACTCAACGTCAGCTTGCACATTGTTAGAAAAACAATTATGATATTATCATAGAAAATAAATATAATACAGCTCATTCATTTTTTTGTGTTTCTCTGTAAGGCATCATTCTGGATTAGGTCAGAGTTCGTCTCTGACTGTCATTTAGCTCAGAAATGACGTAACCATAGCTGGGTTTCCATTACAGATTTGCACAAAACTTTTGCGATTATTTTATAAATGATGATGAAAATCCTATTGCAAATTGACGGCGTTTCAATTAACCAATGTTATGCGGCTAAAACGTAATTCTTTCTCCACTTGCGATAAGTCTTGGCGACGAATGTTGGTAGGTTTACGTACATTACAGCCACCTCACTAGCCATTATTTTCAATTAAAGGAGATGTAGGTGTGTATCTTTAGTGAAGCAGCGTGGAGAGTCGCTTCTGAAACTTGCCGTAGCATGGCTGGTATAAACACAAGCATTGACTAGAGTGGCCATTTCAGAGCCATATTGCACCACAGACATGTGCAATGTAAATATGGGGTTATCTAAGTATTAATGGCAAGGAAAGCCCATTATACTTGAGAGCGGCCACGAATGAGGTGTAAAATAAGAGGGAAAATCTATTATATTTAACATGTCTCAGATGTGCCTCTGCTGGAAAAAAATGCGTCTCTCCTCGGAGAGGGCAAGAGAGGGCAAAACCCTCCGGGATTTGTTTCCTGCTCCTAAAGAGAGTATGCATTAGGAATCCACGCTGAGTGCTCCCCTAACTGATCCTGAACATGCTAGACACAGGGAGTTTATGAGTTCTCTTACATATAGTCAGTTTCTCCACAGATTTCCTGCGGCCTCCGTTTGACTGGAAATGTGCTGTGTCATACACGAACGGTCGAGATGGGAACGCAAGAATGTTTGTGATGAATGAACAATGATCACTCTATTGAGTTTCTCTTGACCGGTGCAGGGTCTGAGTTGCTAACATTATGTAAGACTTCTGTTTGAGGTTTGGTTTTGGCTGCTCTCAGATGCGCATCTGTCAAGGGTGAGTAATATTGTGCAACAGACGTGTCGCTGAGGAAATGTTAAAGGTGTAGCTTATCCAAAAATGATTTACTCACCCCCGTGTTGATCCAAATATGAGCTATTATTTTCCAGCAAACACAAGAAGAATTTGGAGAGAATCTTTACAGCCTTTGGACATTCAGCAGGTAGAAATGACCACTGCGGTCAAACTCCAAAAATGACAAAAAACATCATGAACCAAGCATGAAATCTATACAACTCATGCTCTATATAAGAGATACCAAAATTGGCCTGTGATGACCTTTGATTTGGCCTGCAACATCATATCACAAGAGGAGAGAAAAATAGGGGGGGAAACATGCTATTAAAGCATGTTATCTTCATTTCTAGTTTATATTCGTGTTTTAACATTTTTTGTTTTATTTTTGCATTAAAATTTAAAAATGTAAATTTGATATAAAGAAATGTAAAATTTCAAAAAAAAAAAATTAACTATTAAAAAATTATTTCATTTTATTTAGATAGCAACATGCCAAAAACAGCCAGAATATGCTAACAACACTTGCAATCTGCCATAACACCCTGACAACCAAAGCAAATGCATAACAACACCCTAGCAAATAAACAGCAATGCCAAGGCAACTTTCAATAGTTCAGTTTTTATGAAACATGCTAAAAACGGCCAGAACATCCTAGCAATCTGCCATAACACCATGAAAACTACACAAAATGCACTAACTAATGCCTAACAACAGCCTGGCAACCACATAGTAACACCCTGCCAGCCAAATCACAAGCAAATGCCTAACAACACCCTACAACCATAATACCACAAGCAAATGCCTAACAACACCCTAGCAAAAACATAGCAACACCCTACCAGCTATAATACCACCAGCAAATGCCTAACAACAACACCCTAGTGATGCCATAGCAACACCCTTCCAGCCATAATACCAGAAGCAAATGCCTAACAACTCCCTAGCAACCACACAGCAACACCCTCCCAGCCATATTACCACAAGCAAATGCCTAACAACCTCTAGCAACAACATAGCATCACCCTACAACTGTAATACCACAAGCAAATGCCTAAAAACACCCTAGAGATGCCTTAGAAAAACTGTAAATGAAAAAACTTAAAAAACCCTAACGGCCATAATACCACAAGCATATGCCCAACAACAACACCCTAGTGATGCCATAGCATCACTCTACCAGCCATTATACCACAAGCAAATGCCTAACAACACCCTTGTAATACCGTAGCAGCCACCAAGAGCACCCTGGCAACTAAATGGTGTCGAGACAAGTTTCAAAAATTAAATTATGTTTCTAGAAACAGATTTAGAATGATATGATAGTGATAAAAAATTTGTGAGATTTTGAGTTTTTAAAAAAAAAAAATTATTCTACAAATTTTACACAATGTGTTTTGTGTGTTTTCTCAGCCTTGGGTGGTTGGTGATGTTTAAAAATGACTTGGACATGAGTCTCAAGCAGAATTACAACATATTTATCATGTTATTGAAATAGCTTTTTCAGTGTGCCTATTGATTGTTTCTGGCCATGTCTGGAGTTTGGAGACATTACCAGATGTAGTCCAGTGTAAAATGAGGCATGTATCTTCACTGGTCCATGTAGAGTTCAGTCCTGACTCAGCAAGAGTGTTCACTTGTAGATTTAGACAGCTGAAAACAACAAGGACATAATCAGAAACAGACAACCGTGGTTCTCCGGAAGCGCCACTGTGTCTCACCAAGAGATGTTTGAAAATGACTGAATGCTGAAGAAAAAGCATTGTAAGATTTTAAGCTGCGTTGTGCTTTTCTCAGCAGTATTTGGTTGGTGTCTGAGTGGTGGGTAGTAATGTAATCTGGATTATGTAATCAGATTGCAAAAATTAAGTAATTTTAATTAGTTTATATTATACCTTAAAATGCTCCTAATCAGATAAATTACTTTTTATGGATTACAGATCACACAATGGCTGTAAATTATTCATAATTTATTGATTCTCTGTAATTCTTTCTTTTATTTATTTATTTATTTTTTGTTCATGTGATGCAGGGATTCCCAAACCTTTTGTCCCAAACCACTTTGACCTTAAATATTTACTTGAAGTCCCTCTGAGATTTAATATTTCAATAGTTTAACAACACATTCGCTTTGGCTAATGTTATTTCTCTTTTTTATATAACAAAAATGCCATTTAAATCTATAAACGAAGTATGTCAAAAGTAATCTAAAAGTAATCCAAAAGAATACATAACCTAAAATGTGAAATCTTGAAAACTGTAGTCAGTAATGCAATCAACATGTAATTTGTAATCTACCATGCCCTGTATGTCTGGGTTACACTTTATTTTAAGGTATCCTTGTTACAGTGTAATTATACATTTAAGTACTGAGTAATATTAATTAACATACATACTATATGGTTAGGGCTAGGATTAGGGTTTGATTTGGGGTTACTAGCATGTAATTATGCATAAAGTGTTACCTATGTCTGTTATGCTTCTGACCATTTCAATGACAACAATATAGGCACATTTGGTTGTGTAAAGTCCAGCCACTTAAAAACAAACACCATTGTTGTGCAGGATGTTTATTGTGGGGAAACATCTTAAACTACAGTAGTTGAAAAATGTGCCTTGATGAACCAAACTAAAATTTACGACAGCTAAAATTCTTCACTGATGTGACAAATCAGAAATGAGATCGCTTTACTTTCTCATTTGTTTGTCCTAGGCACCATTGAGTTGAAATGAAGAGTTTGCTCAAGTCTGTTGCTTTTCTCGCCTCAACAATATATCAAACTATGGTCAGATATGCTAAGATATCCACTTCAAAACTCTACTATTGAACTCTTTTTATTTCTCCTCAGGAATTGCAGGGGGGACATCTGAGACATTTAAGTTGATATATATTTAACATTTTAAGTATAATGAAACATGAGAAACCTCTGAGCAGTATACTTTCCTTCTGATGGGCTAGTCCATTAGACTTTCTCTTGACTTTGGTCTTTCATTAACCATTCCCTTGAGTGAAGAGCTATTGAACACAGACCAAAGTTTCTTTGAAAAATGTCTCCGCATTTGTTTGTGATCAACTCTCACTATGAGAACAGCTTTGGTGTCTTGTCTTTCTCTTGGATGACTGATACGTTTGGCATGGAATGACTTTAGGAGTAAAGATGGGTTTTGCAAATCTTAAGAAAAGCAAATATACAGCTGTGTTATTATTTTAAGGGGATATAACAATACATCTTTAATCTTTCCCCAGGGAAAAGTGGGAGTTTCGACGTCTCGGCTTGCATGCTTACACTAGACATGACTGAAAGAAAAACACCCTTTAAACTATTGTGTTTAGTACTCTACAAATATATGAATGATGATTTATTCTGAGAGCACTGAAAAAGATTTACTCCACCACCAAGTGGCCCTTTCATTTGATATGTCCTGATGGTTCAAATTGAAACAGTCTGAGCTCCAAATGCTCAGAGCTGTCAGTGATTGATTGGGTGAGCGCTCTACCAATCTGACCTCTTGCTTATTTGAACAAGGAGCAGTAACCCAATATGTTAAGAGCTGAGATCACCGGGGAGCTCGTGGGTGGTGGTAGCTCATTGGTTAAAGATCAGGGCTGGAAGCCTAAAGGTCATGGGTTCAAAACCCAGAAGCTGTCTGAGTTCAGAATAGGAGGGTTGCTGATTTCAACTTACACCATCGAGCCTCTGAGCATGACATTTTAGGCCTGAAAGATACTCTTGCATGCAAGAAAGTGAACGTAAATGCTTCTAGCAATGCAATGCAATGATGTGACACATTACTTTCATTAGAGTAACTGTCAAGAGAAGACATTTGAAGGAAACTATCACCTCGTTGGGTATTGAGCTTTGTTACTGCCACAGTAGAGTAAAGCCTGGCTCACACTACAGGAGTTTTAAAATCCTAACCGATTATGAGATCTGGTTGCAGCACACACATAAGGAGGATCTTTGCAGATTATCTTCCCTCAAATCTTAAACATGCACACTACAAGATTTGAAAATTGTGGTGCATCACACACAAGATATTATTAAGATTATCATGCCAGAGGGGAGCGCCTTCCGTGATCTCACGCAGCAGATCATCACTGATATTTCAGTGACATAGCATTGGCTATTGTGAATGTACCGACATAATCGTATAGCCGTCATCATCCCGATTTAAATCCCAAATATAAAACATGTTTGATATGATCGCCCCCCGGGGCGGCCCCGATTTGTGTGCGAGCAGATCGGGAGGTGCAAGTTTCGATTGGTGAACACCTCACATTAGCAGATAATCCACGCCGAACATTGGAGCTGATCGAGGTGCTCGACAAGATTTTTGCTCCGATTCTCTGGAGGGGGAAATTGGGGCTAAATCGGGCTAAAAATCCTGTAGTGTGAGCCCGGCTTAAAACATTCCAAGGACATTACAATTCAGGTGTTGGGGTAATTTTTTATTTTTTTTTAATGCACCAAGGGTGCATTTATTTGAGCAAAAACAGAGTAAAAATGATAATGGGGGTCATAATTGTCATGTGACACACATCAGCCACGATAGCACTGCATAACTGATATGCTTATGTTTTTGTTTTGTTTTTTCCCTTCTTATTCAAAATATTTCCAAATGTGTTAACTATATCAGGAAATACCTTGATTCTCAAATAAGTAAATGCATTTGCACCTTTATAGATTATGATATTTGATCAATAAATGGTGATGGGTAAAGTATACTAATAGTGTAATCTATTAACTACACATAAAAACCCTTTTTACTCGAGTACCATATATGGGTGTCATGGCATAAAATATTTTTAATACGACTGACTTTGTATTTAATGTGAATTTAATAACAATATTTTAAGTTACTAATTATAACACTTTCATTTTACAGAGAGCAAAGAACATTTACATTTATCAAAGAATATTTTCAGAATACTTCAGGCACTCTCAAAAACTCCCATTAAAATCACTGAAGCTGTTAACACTGTGAAATGAATATCTTAACTTGCATTCGTAAGCACATCTGAACTTTGTTGTTTCTGATGAGAGAATTTGCCAGATAATTCAGTAATTTCAGCGATGACTCATCTGAACGTCTCTGATTGGTCATTGCATTCATAAGCTCAATAGAATCGTGTGTGATTGGTTATAATGCAGCGCTGTACAAACACATCTGTCTCTGGCTCAGCGCCAGCCAGCGAACGCAGATTTGAATTTATCAGCTGATGCTGTGCCGTACTGAACGATCTAATCACACCGGTGTGAATGTATCAAATATTAAAAAATATTATTTGACAATTTTTTTTTTGTCTTTTAGAACCTGCATTCAAAATCCACTTAGCTCAGAAATCTGAGGGGGCACGTGCCCACTCACTTTGAATGGGCATGACGCCTCTGCTGTTTTCAGTATACTTTAAAATGTAATTTTATTCCTGTGATGCAAAACTGAATTTTCAGCATCATTACTCCAGTCTTCAGTGTCGCATGATAAACTTTAAAAAAAACATTGACATTATAAATGCCCTTGCTGAATAAAAGGGTTTCTTTCCAAAAAACAATCTTAATGACATCAAATTTTTGAATGGTAGTGTATATGCAACAGGCTTGCACACACTTGAACACTTTCATGCAAAATATATTTCTCGGCAAACACTGTAATAGTGTATGCTTTGGATAAGCAGCATCGGCTAAATAACTCAAAACCACATAGAGGCTTGCTTGCTTTTCACTTTCTTATAAAAATACACACACAGGCTTGTGGCTATGAGCAAGAAACCTGACTCAACGTGGAATCAATTTCTTTATTGTAAATTTTCCAGTGGCTGGTGCAAACATTTGGCATGAAATTGCTGGACGGGGAAAGTAAAGACGAAAACGTGCAAGTATTTCAGCACAGGTCAATGGTAGTCCTCTATTTGCAGTTCAGCATGAACTCCCAAAACTCATCTTTTATTACAACGATGAGAGGTTTTAATTTAATTGATCTGAAGTGCAACGCTGATTCAGAGCATGATTTGATACTAATAATTGATGATGCTAATAATTTTTGATTAGTAATATGCATTGCTAAGGACTTCATTTAGACCGCTTTAAAGGCGTTTTTTTATTTATTTATTTATTTTTATTCTTTCAATATTTAGATTTTTTTGCACCCTCAGATTCCAGTTTTTCAAATAGTTGTGTCTTGACCAAATATAGTCCTATCCTACCAAACCATACAATGGAAAGCTTATTTATTCAGCTTTCAGATGAAATTGAAAAAATTGACCCTTATGACTGGTTTTGTGGTCCAGGGTCACATTTATGGAAAGTTAGTCATACAAAGGTACACCGGTTGCTCTACCAAGTAGGAAAGTTCAAGTTAACAACTTCAGATTGAGATTTATGGGGAAGGGTAGGCCTAATGCTTAAAGTCAGCCATGTATAAGGCCACAATGTTAATGTCTTCTGGAAATTTTACTAGCCTTTGTGTAACTGTTAGGCATGTTGTAGAATTATTCAGATACCCGCATTTCATGCTAATTATTTTGTTGCACTGCTGGTTCCCCAGCAAGTGTTGTGGTTGGGATCTGTTTACACACTAGGACTACAATAAAAGTTTGTCAGATGTATTTAGAGGGTATTCATAGTTGGCTGTAGCTTTAGATTTCAATGTAACATTGTTGTGTATGTGTGGTACTGCTGTTGAAATATATACAGTAGTCCAGAAAGTGTTGTTCATGGTCTTGTTCACTATTGTTATACTTGTTTGTGTTAGTGATTTTCCAAACTTTGAATCAATTGAACCAGTTGCTTTGTAAAATGATTCACTGTTTTGAAGCACTCAAAGCGGCTGGTCAGAATGGCATAAATGCAACAAAAACTCAGCCTAAACATTCATAATGCACCTTTTACAAAATAATAGCAAATGTTTTATTGTAAGATAAAATAAGAAATATTAACTACAACTCTTCCTTTTTATTATGTAAATGTATCATTAAAAATGTCTACAAAGTTATAAAACTGATAGACCATGTAGGTTCACAGAAATTGGCCCCTAGTGGCGAACTAGTACAATTTCAAAACAGTTAAGATGTAACAAAGCCTCATTTACTGAAATCACATGACTTTGGCAGTTTGATACATGCTCTGAATCACAGGTTTGAAACAAATGGTTTTTTAAAAGGTTTCAAAAATGGCCATCATTTACAAGTGGTGTCAGGTGTTGCAGTGTTTTGTGCAGTTTTATGATTAAAATCATGCATAGAAAAGAAGACTAACATATCATACAAAATGGCAACTTTTTGTTTTTCTAAGCGTGTTTGCATTGCTATCAATTACAGCTTAGTTGCCAACGGAGTCCATTAAAGGAGTTAACTGCACCTGACTAACTTTGTTCAGCACAGCAGTATCTCAGTTCATAGTACATCCTGATGAAGAAATATCACCAAAATGGGTGATTAAAGATGTTAATTTAATTCCTCTGATTTTACTTTACTACATAATTGGTAGTAGATGGCTTCAGGCTTTAACTTCATAAACAAGTTAGAAAAAAAAAAAAGCTTGTTCTAGAAATGTTTGAATTGTGAAACAGACATATTGTTCTGGACAAAACAATAGACATGAACTAAACCTCTTGTACATGTTGAGTTACATCCTCCCCAAAGTAAGGTTCTCCGAATCATTTGAAGCTCCACCTCGAGTTTAAAGGTTTACATCTGATTCTCAACTATGGGATGCCACATTTGCAGTCCGCCAGATTTTACAGAATTATGTGCTCTGTGGAATTTCCTTTCGATGGCTCACTTCAAACATCTGAGCTGCACATGAGGCCAACAGCATGAGAAGACTGACCTGTCAGAACCTTCACACAATATGAAGGGACCATGGAGGATTTATAAACACCTCATTAGAAGTCAGTCTCTAAACGGGGACCAAGAGCTATTTCTACAACAATTGTTAATGTGGGATGAAGGTCTAAGTGCTAATACCCAAAGTGAGACTCCCACCCTGATCCTGAAGTCCACAAGAGGGTCATGTGTATTCGGTGATGATTAATGATTTTCTTATTCAGGATTTTTGTCTTGTTAATGTTTTCCAGTACAAATATTTAAACATTCTTAAGGCCTGTTCACACCGAGGATGATAACTATAAAGATAACGATAAAGGATATACTTCTACAAATCGTTCTCAATATTAAAGAATAGCAGAGTTCACACTGCAACTATAATGATAAAGGCACAGAGAAACGATATCGTTAGAATCATTTTCAGAACGATTTTTTCTAGCTGATGAACGATAAAAACATTGGCATGCAATCAGAATCCATCCTGCTATAAGGAGCTGGAGAATTTAAAGCGGCACACGCGCATGCACTTAGAATTAACAGACTATATCGTTCACTGGTGTGGATGCTAATATCATTATCTTTATAGTTATCATTCTTGGTGTGAGCGGGGCTTTATACTTACTTGAGTATGACATAAATGGCATAAGATATTAAAGGTGCAGTAACAATTTTTAAAGGGGTCATATGATGTGACTTCAAGTTTTCCTCTCTTTGGAGTGTTACAAGCTGTTTGTGCATAGATAAGATCCCTGAAGTTGCAAAGACTTAAGTCTCAAAACCAAAGAGAGATTCTTTATAAAAGTTAAGACTTGACCACGCCCCTCTAAAGGCTCATTCAAACACACCCCCACATGTCTACGTCACGGTGTGGGGAGATTTGCATAACACCGCCCAAATGTTTACGCAAAGAAAGAGGGCGGGACTTTTATTCTCTCTGTAGTATTGTTGCTGCCACCAGCGTCATGTCCTGGAGACGCTGTGTTTCGTTGTGAAAGCGAAACTACTTTGTTTGGGCTTCCAAAAGAGTACACAACTAGAAATCAGTGGTTAAGTTGTATTTACAACACTGTTCCAGAACAGTTCAACCCAAATATTCGAGTGTGTACAGCACATTTTATGGAGGACTATTTCCTGAACCTGGGCGTATCCTGCCAGCTGCTCAAAGGCTGTTTCTATAAAGTGGGGCAATTCCAACTTTGCAAGGACAGTCTGGCATTTCTGACTCGCAGCCTGTAAGTATGTTTTCATATTTAAAGAATTTGCCACTGACTATTCAAATGCGAGTTTTGAGCTGTGTAGAGTAGTGCTTGTTGTTTGTTGTTTCTCTGATCATAAATGCACACAGCAGGATTTTGAATCGCAGACAGGTCCAGATATTTAGCATGCCAAATATTTCGAGGGTTGGCGACGCGTCAGCGATTCTCTCAGATTGCATCTTTGATAATTCACACTGCGTGATTGTCACTCGCATGAACGAGCACCAATTTGCCTCCGATTTTGGGCATTTGTTGGCGATTTCGCAAAACCTGTCGGCGAGTAAAAATTAGAGCTAAAATCATGAACTCAGCATTAGTAAAAACTTTCTACATTCTTCTTCTATTATTATTATTATTATTATTATTATTATTATTTAGTGAATGGGGTCATTTAAGTTTTGATTTAAAGTTTAATTCAAAGGGAAAATACCGGCAAATAATTTTACTTGCCCTAAAGCCCCGTTCACACCGCCAGCAACTTTTTTGCTGTATGTAATGGTTACAGTCAAATCATTTAAAACGAGAAGATCACTTCAGAACTCTGTCCTCTCTTGCATGCACTCGAGAAATTTAGTTAAAAACATCAAATGAAAGTTAAACAATCCTGAACTTTTGTCACTTGACACGCCCACATTCCGACACTAACGGTCACTGTCGCTGGAAGTTGCCAGCTCTCCATTGAAAATGAATGTGACTATGTCGCTCTGACGCTGTGTGTCGCTGGCTGTGTGAACGGGCTTAATTGACAGATCTTTGTTTTTGTTTTGTTTTTCATTTTAAGCAGCAACTTTTTTTCTTCAGAAAATAAGGCTATGTTTCTTATGTCATTTCGCTTCTCAATTAAATGCATCTTGATTTAAGAGTGTTAAGATATTTGTACTGGAAAACCAGACTAAAATATTGCGTAAGAAATAATTTTTTGCAGTGTTGTACTGCTGGCTGGTTCTGTGGTCTTGAGTAAATCTGCTGGCTTTCTGACCTGCTGTGTGGTGCTTTGAGCCGAACTTGCGATGTCAACTTGCAAAACACACAACAGTAAATCAGTGGAGGTCGTGGTGAGAAGCAGGACATGAAACAAGGCTCAAATCAATACCGCATCCAAGGAATGAAAATCAGAGGTCGGTGTGCACCTAATTTGAGTACTCCTGAGATGTTTTTCATATCGTCTGTCTGAACAGACATGACATACGAGGCTGTAGCAGCAGCTAATTGCTGTGTGTGGACAGGAGCGCGAGTGGCAGATGAACAAAAGCGGCGCTCAAGAGGTATGGCTGGAACGTGCCCTAGAGAGGCCTGCAGGTTTTGAAGAGCCTGCTCTGAGGTTTGGCGAGGCTGATTAAGGGTTATGACATCCAGACGCAGTCTAAGCCTGCAGGTTTGGATGAGTGATAGCAGACCAAACAGGCCTGACTCATGCTAATCTGGGATCTTAAGAAACGTTCTTCTGTTACAAGAGAACATGTTTAGCTGCCACAGATCTTGAGTCGCCATTCTGGATTGAATTGTGAATGAATTTAAAATTACAATTCAAATTAAATGTATTTGTTTAGTGCTTTTTACAATAAACATAATTTCAAAGGAGCTTTACAAGCTTTAAATATTGGTCTGTTTTGTTCCATTAACAGCTTTAAATATAGGTCTGTTTTTGGTCTATTAATAGATATAAATATTGGTTGTTTCTTTTCTATTAAGAGCTTTAAATGTTGGTCGCTTTTGTTCCATTAAAACACTTAAATGTTGGTTGATTTTGATCTATTAATATATTTAAATATAGGTCAGTTTTGGTCTATTAATAGATTTAAATATAGGTCAGTTTTGGTCTATTCATAGCTTTCAGTCACGTGACTGGCTCAAAGACTTGGAGGGCAAAACATCCATAGAATTGTAGTACAAGCCTGTCAATTTCCATCTGTTTTCCAGCTGCAAATATTTAGATCACCTCTCAAAAGAACAAAACAAAGGTATGTGAACAAAATGCAAGTTTTGGCCATTTGCAATCCATATTAAGCAAACATGGCAATATTTGAATCATTAAACAGTGCGACAAAACGTTGTAAAAACACTTGAAGTGCCTTAATATATTTAAAACAGTGATATTAAAAGATAAAATTCAAAGATCAAAATCACCATATTAATCATGCATAGTTTACATAGGCAAGCAGATAATGCTGGAATATGAACGCAATCTGCTTAATGTTTTCCTTTATAGTTTTCTATGGGAAACCATTTAATGTGAAACTTTGCACATTGTGTTTATATTCTGGGTTCATCTGCTTGCCTGTACAAAATATACATCATCAATAAGGTGTTTATTGAATTTAGCCTTTTAATACATGCGTTTTACTACATTACTACTTAATGCAGTCTGCTTAAAAATAACTGTCGGTCAGTGGAGCAAAGCTCCGTTTTGCCCTCCAGGTGGACGTTCATATAAGGTTATGACGTCACATGAAAACGATCAATTAATAGATATAAATATTGGTCAGTTTTGGTCTATTAATATTTAAATCTTGATCGGTTTAGTTCCATAAAGAGATTTAAATACTAAACAAAATTCATAGATTTTGTTCAAAGCAAGAGTAAACGATTCTCAAAAAGTATTAATGAAAATAAGATGTTGCAGATGAAAACTCTGATTCTCAGGCAAACGTCAAGAGAAGAAAGTAATTAAGAGATTTCAATAATGGTTGGTTTCATTTTAAGCAAGAGTAAACAATTCTCAGAAAGCATCAGTGAAGATATGATTGGTTATCTTAAGTGAACACTAGCAGGAGTCTTTTCAAAGTTGAATTGTGTGACTGTTGAATTGCACTTCAGTAAGTTTTTCTTCTTGTTATTCAAATTCTTTCATCCCGAGTTTTATGCAACACTGAAGCAGAAACACACGAAAAAACAGACCACGTTTTTGAACATAAAAAGCATGCACGTGATTTCATGCAATTACATGCTTGAAAATAAGTCAGTTTTGGTGCACTGTGGGTGTTTGCTCACGTGCATGTGCGTGCATGCATGTGAACATGAGTTGACTTAATGGTTAAACGAGCTTAGCTAGCAAACAGTGTCATGTTACGCCCACTAAAAGAAGACTTTCCAGTGGCTTTTATTAGAGGTTAAATGATGATATAGTGGAGATGAACTCATGGCTCTGGCATGTTTCTGCGGTAGTTGGTTTTTACGCATACTTGAACGTGCCCTCTAAAAGCCACCCTACTAGTAACACAATACAACAATGTTAACCTAGAATGCACTTCTGTTTAGACACCATTGTCGGAATGGATCAACAGCGTTTCATGTTCTGACGCAATGTAATGGCTTGCAAACCATTAGAACTCTGACCTATTACAGAAGCTTTGGAAAACTGGTCCATGAGCTCATATCTTTAAAACAGAAAGTTGAATGCAGGTTCAGTAATATTGTTCGTGCTGGATGGGCTTCAGTTGGATGGCAACAGTGGTGCCTGCCACAGTTATGAATTTAATGACCAGAAAAGGATTACACATTACAGAATGAGTATCCTTGTACTGTTGTCAGTGATTTGTCAGTCTTACCTCATACCTTATACGAGGGCACGCCTCCAGTCAGCTTGGAGATGTGTGAACATTGGGCAACAATGAATAGCCCTCCAAGGCACTGTTTATTGTGCTTGGATTTGTAGTAGTGGCTTTTGAAAGTGGACAGTTATCTCCAAAAAACATAATATATATAATTTTCGAGTGACGTATTACATAAAATAATATAAAATTTGGATATGGTATAACTGCAATTTTTTGAAGTATCGTGAGTCCAAATAAAATAAGTTCAAAAACACACAATACAATTTTTTTTTTTTCAATAAATACCATAATGCATGTTTCATTCAGGACCAAAAAATGTCCAGTTTTTTAAATAAATGCCATGAATGGGTCAATCAGGACCTAAGTACCAATTACCATGTCCAAATATATATAATCGTATATTGTGCACATGTCAAAAATGTAATTATCATGTCCAAATAGAAAATAAAAATATAAATAAGTTATTTATTTATTTGGATAGGGCAAAATACCAATTGAATTGTTTTTAAGTTTGAAGTAAATACCATAGTGCATATCATTCACGACCATGGCGTATATCAAATAACATGGTATTACTGCAATTTTTGGTCTGTTGTTTTACATTCTACCATGGCAGTGCATTCAGTGCAATTCAGTACTATTAACATTTATGGAGTACCATGTCAGCACCATGGTACATAAATCATCTGTGCAATGCTATATATATCAAAGGTACCACGGTATTACGATCTGATACGACCTTTGTGGCACACAGTATGATGATAGTATCAGATGGTACTTGATGTACCATGGTACATTTAGTATTTGATGGTACATCCACTGTACTGTTTCATGATCTGTAATATGTGTAACAGCACCTTTTAATGCTGTAGCCTTTTGTCACTCTCTTGCGTCTCATTCTTTCTCACATGCAGACTATTACGCAGCTCATGCACACATCATCGCTATTTACGTTTTTTCATACCATCTTTATTGCTTGTCGAATGGGACGTGTCCAACAGCTGGAAGGCCTCTGGAATACTTTCCGAGCCAGATATGTGAACATGGCCCATGGTTCTGTTTTCCACTCATTAAAAAACAAGAGCTCACTCGTCATAAATCCAGTGTCATCTCGGTGCTGCTTGCGTCTGGAGGTCCAGGAACTATGGTCGGAACTTTGCCATCAGCGTAGCGTATTTAAAGCAACAGGTTATCCGGGTCTGTCTCGAGCATGTTCACGTAATGCCCTAGGGACCTTCGTCACTTGATAAGTATTTTTCAGCTTTCTCGTAAATCAACATTTTCTCCTCTTGAGAAGCACTGGAGCGTTGGACAACAGGGGCCCCATTTATAAAGATCATCTTTAATTCAAGTGCAATGTGTAGAAGCACATCAACATTTTTACATCCCTTTCTGGTTATATAAATCCTGACTTTTCTCACTTTTGATGCTCAGTTAGTGTCTGATGGTGTGTTTGAGCCGTTTATGTTTCGTTAATGGAGCATCAATAAACAAGCATCAATATCACTATTGCTCATATTACTTAAGAAAAAAAATCATGCTTTGATAAGTAGCCAAATTATGAGATACTAAGTCATAAATATTAGATACAAACCATAATTATAAGATGGAAAGTAAAAATTATAACAAGAAAAATTATAATTATGACATAAAAGTAAAAAATATTAGATACTAAGTCAATTACGAAATAATAATTTTGTTTACAATTTCTGGTTCACCTGCAAAAAGGGCAGTGTGAAAGCGAACCACAACAACAACAAAAATCATTGTATTTGTAGGGGTGGGGGTGTCTCTATTTTCTTTTGGTTGGAGGGGTAGGGGGAAGGGGAAGAGCCAGATAGCCCTTCAAACGAAGATTTTTCTGGACCACACTTCAAACGGAGGGGCTATGAGAATTATCAGCATAAAGCGGCTACAGCGGCAACATGGCTGCCCGAGCTAACAAAAAGCATTTTTGGCATTAATAAAGAGTCCACTTTAGACACTCTACTAACAGTAAGTAACTTTACAACTACATGTCAGCTAGCAGCCATTAGAATATTAGTAGACTGCTTAATAACTTCTAACACTTTATTTTGTTAGCTCCACAACATACAACATACTGACTATAAGAAATTTTGCAAGTATATGTCGACTTATTCTACTAACCCTAAACCTACCCTAACAGTCTACTCTGAGAGTTAGTAGACATGTTTCAAATGAATGAGAATTAGTTGACATGTAGTTACAAGTACAGCATGATAGTGCCACAACATATTTTCATGTCTGATCAGGGCTGTAACCACCGTAGACATTGAGGGGGGCTAGTCCCCCCAATAATTAGAAATTGCTAAACCCTTTTCTCAAAAATTTCCAAATCAAGAGAGAGAGAAGAAAGTTGCATGTCTGTGCGTCTCTCTTTACAATGATTGAGTTTACTTCAAAAACAGCGATTTTATCCTCTTGGTGCTGAAACATATAATATAGCGATTCAGTGTTTGAACTGCTATTAATAAACGTCATGGAGCAGCGTTAACCAGTTTCTTTGCTCTTGGATCTGTGAGCTGTGCGATCTCCGGTGTGTGTGTGTGTGTGTCAGTAAGCAGCGCATTAATATAGAATGGTAAGGCTCTAATGCACACCGGTACACCAGTATAGGTGTGTGTATTGTTGGTGCTAGACGACGCATGATGATGTGTGACGGTATAGTAGTGCTGTCCCAATTCTTAGGGGAATATTTTCAGCCCTACCCCTTGACACTCCGTTTTAAGGGACAAGGGGAAGGGGTATAAAATAGAATTGGGATTGGGCCTAAGTGATAATGTCAAAATTATGACAGTATTATATAATATTAAGTTAAATATATTAGATACTAAGTCATAGTTATGAAATAAAAAAAAATTACTATGAGACACTAAATCATAATTACTGTATAAGTCAAAATTGAGACATAGTAAATCATGATTATGACTCAAGTTGAAATTTTTATTGTTGAAACTTTTTATCTGATGATTATGATTTATCAGGACATTTATTTTCTCATGTGGAGGAAATGGGCTTCCGTAGGTTAGGGATTTGAATACTTGGATAAATGGTTATAGTCTCCTGATTCATTAACCCTTGGTGCTCATGTGGGTGGTCCAGGTTCGAGATATGCCCTCATCTAATTTCTGTTGCTAATTACTTATCTCTTTACTGTTGCTCCCTTCAGTAAATCAGAAACTGTTGGAGGGACTGAACTGCTTAAGGCTTGTTATCGGAACTAGAAATTAAAGACAAAATCAAATCTGGAAATTGAGTCTTTGAAGCAGCATGACGTTTGGTGTGATGGTGGCGCCCTGGTGTTCCAGTCTGCTGATACCACAGATGGGAATAGATTTCAACCTCCGAAAACTTTGTATAACCTTTTTCCTTGTGATTCACCCGTGCCCACCGACCTGCTGTAAGTGTTTGTTTGAACCGAGTTTCCAGGCACAACAGTGGAACTTTGCTTACAGTAAAACAGGTGGATGAACTGGTTGGAACTGTGGAATTATGGTGAATAAATATAGGGAGGAGGAAGTATGCCAACCCAAAAATAGAAACAGAAGTCATCATAATTAAAACAATGATGCAGAGAATGTTTGTCATCACATTGAAAAATGGTTATTTTACTCTTATTTAGACTTTCCTTAATGGAAAAAGTGAGAGGAAATTAACAAGAAGAATCAAATGTGAATAGTTTTTTTTTTACCTGTGTGTGTTGTGATTTTTGTGGAGATGGATGTGTCCATTCTGAGGAGATGAACCAGGAAGAGCCCATGGCAGCGGTTCAGGTTTGGGCATGAAAAATTCTTGCCCTGCAGTAAGAGTGAGAATAAACACAGATGTGATGCTTTAGCTTCTTATATTCCACATCACTGCTTTTGGAAAAGTTTGACTTCATTCACAAGAAGAATTAAATTAGGAGTAATCTTGCATTTATGCTGCATTCACATCATGAGGGTATTACCATAATTACATATTTCAACTCCAAGCTGGTCATTTTCTTGGACATGGAAATGTTCATAATGCCAAAATGGATCCATATGCGGTTTTAATGTTGTTGATGCCAAAATAAACACCTTTTTATTTATTAATTATTTGCAAAATCTTGAAGAATGAAAGTGCATTAGGTTGCATAATAAAATTATATATTAAACGGATATATGTACAAGTACATAACTAACCTTATGCTTTCATTTAGTTGTAGTCCAATAATTCTTTGGTTTAACATAATTGAATTGTGCACAGTGGTTCCACATGTTGAAAATGATTTTTCGTAACATAAAAGAACTTAAATAGCATGTGTGGTAGAATGTGATTTGAGCAACCCCCAATAAAATGAGACATGGCAAAGTAACTTGATAAACCTCTTTTAGGATAACTACAAACACATTTGAATGGTGATTTCATATTTTCTGCAATGCATGGGATGAACAATACACAAAAAGGAACAATTTAGTGACTTTTGTACAGTATTTGTTCATTACATGGTGAGTGGAAAAAACTGTTCAAAATGGTCTCTTTCGCTGTCTGTGGTTGAAACATAAAATTGCATGTCACGTGGAGAGTTGCTTGATTCGGTGAATCTGAAAATTTGGAATCGTTATGGTTAACAGTGAATGTCATATCAAAACGCATCTAGACGGTAAGAAACATTTCCAATTTCAGAATAGAAATGTCATCTGAGCAATTAAGAAACATATCTGTCGTTGTGGTTCAGATGTTGTTTTGGCACGGTTTTTGTCATGTTCCCAATTGGCTCTCTGCATTTTTTGAGATTTCTTTGTTTTGAAAGAGTGATTCCCCAAAAGATCAAAGTTTGTGCAGAACGGTCCATATTAAAGAAAAAAATATTATACTATATTGTTCTATTTTTAAATATAGTAGCAGGACTGTCATCTGTTCTGTTTACGGACGTGACATAGGCATGTAATTTCCCACAAGATCAGACCCGACAGCTCAAAAATTTAAACGATGGACTTTTTCATATTTCCGGGTTTCTCAGCAGCGGAAGTCGTCATAGTTGGGTTAACGTCAAGAGCAGTGAATGGGAGAGTACCACAAATATATATTTTTTGCATTCCCATTTGCTCAAATATAGCAAAAGAAAAACTCCACAATAGTGTTTTCTTGACTTTCAAAAAAAGGAAAAAATTTGAGAGAGACTGATAACAGTAGTCAGAAGAGATAACCATGTCAAATTTACCATCCCTCCCATAGACACTGCATTAGAGGAAAAAAACTCGCATTAGTATTAACTAGGGATGCATGATATTGGATTTTTGCCGATATCCAATATGCCGACATTTTTCAACTCATTTTGGCCGATACTGATGCCAATACCGATATATTTCCTTTTGTTTGGAAACAACACCAAGTCTCTCCTGTGCAGAAATTATAAGCAAAATATTTTTAATTTTGGTTAGTTTTTAACAAGAACTTATTTATTAGAATTAAATAAAAAATAATTAAGGTTTTTTTTAACAGTACATTGAAGCTTTGAAAATAACTATAAATAAACTATATCAATCGCTGCACCCCAGTGTTAACCATAACATTTTATTTTAAGATTTAACATTTGTAGATGGTCTAAAGCAAAAGAGTTGTAAAAATTCTAAAAATCTTTTAGAGCTCATAATTTGTTTAAAAAATAAAACATATTACACATTAATGAATAAGTCAGTGTATATATAAAATTATTTAATTTACAAGTGTCATATTTGTGATTTTCATTTATTTATTAATGTAAGCTATAGCTTCTGTCCATTAAATCAAAACATACTCATTATTTTATGACATCAATTACTGCTTTATTTAATCAGAAACACAATCTAAATGTTATTTGTGTAGGCTATTTTACTTTTAATTGAATTAGAAGTAGGCCAACAGTGCCCCCTACAGATTAAAACTCTTTAGGACCTTAGGACCTGGGGGAGGCTGACACTGCTGCCGCTGCACGTGCTATTACTGTTTATTCTATCACGCACCTAACACCTCATTCTGTTCATGCTTTCACAGATTAAATGCAGCGATCCAAAACAGTGAATCTAATCATCAGACAAAACTTTGCTTCAAGAATGAAACACACTGCTGACGTGATCTAATCACTAGCACACCCTGATCACATGTGAGTTAACCCATTCCTCTTATTGGCAAGACATATCGGCATAATTTTTCATATCAGGGCAATGCCGATATTTACATTTACATATCGTACATGCCTAGCATTAACAATAAAAAAAAACAACAACTTTGTATTATATCACCTTTGCATCAAATTACAAAAAGTATAGTGTTATAAATGTACACACTTTTTATTTATATATATATATATATATATATATATATATATATATATATATATATATATATATATATATATATATATATATATATATATATATATATATATATATAAAACTTTGTAGGATTTCCCATGCTGATGACCATTAAACACATCACATCTTGTGAAAAGGGCCCATAAACTTAGAATCATGATAATGCAAGATGATTAGTTTGAAATATAGAAATATTTGAATTAATTAAATATAATTCATGTTTAATATTAAAATGATAATACTCTCTCTCTATATACACATATAGTGGATTAACGTCACTTATTTGTGTTTCACTTAACATTTTTAAAACCTAGTAGGCAGTAGCCTATACAGTGTCAAATGAACGGTAGGACACTAATATTCCATTCTGAACATAATTCCATTCAGAATCCTCACTCAGTTCCCGTTATGCACGGCATCTACTTCCAGCATCCTGCTTAACCATTCCAAAATAACATGAGCTCATTTTTCAGCTATGAGGGAAAGACTGTTTCATATGATGAGAACCGCACGCTAAAGCAGACGCTGGGGTGCGTGTCGCCACTAGATGTCAGGCTGGTTGTGTAAGAAAACCTTTTTTCTTTTGGAAAGGTGACACAGAACAGGGCCGCATATTGTTTCCTTCATAATATCATCTTTTCTTTTCTTGCCTCTCTGTCGGTCTGTCTGCATCTCTCGCTAGAACATTCTAACAGGCTCGTCAGGGAAAGGAGGATATGTTTCCACTGCCACATTTCACCCCAGATCAACCGCGTCTGGAAACTCAATAACTCACATAAAGAGGCGGTGAGTCAGAGAACGAGAATCATGCCTCCCTACAGTTACCTATACTGCTAAAACAGTCCTACGTTTATGGCCATTATTAGTGGTGTTTGCTAAAGCAAGCTTTGCTATTATTGCTCATAGTTTGGGTTAATGATCTAAACTAACCCCTAATAAAGCGTAAAGACATCAGCAATACCTAAAATCATGCAATCATGTGCTGTCACTCTTTTATATGATCGCATATGCAATTTTGGCCTGGTGGATGATTTAAAAAAAAAAAAGAGCAGAAATTCTTTCAGACTTGGCCTGCTTTTGAAGTTGAGACACAACCCATATCTACAGACCAGAATATCACAGAGACTTTGAGTTATTTTGATTTGGTCCAGTAGCAACCACAAATTTCAGTGCATTAAGAACTACTTAGAACACCTTAGCAACATCATAACTGAAACTCAAACCCACACCTGTAGGCATTTAATGTAGCTGTCATACGTAATACAATTATAATATTCCACACAATTCAGTATCACAGATGAAATAGTGGAATCCTTCACAGAGAAGTCTTCCAGGGACCATTACACACATGTCTTCCTTCTGCATGACTTCATTTGTCAAAAAATGAGCTGAAATTAATATAAAGCCTGTTTTATACATTAGATACTTTAAGTATAACCCAGCGCCGTTGTAATTTGTAGGTCTTCGGAGTAGCTACTTTGTGATTTCTCATGGAAAAGGGAGTTATTGGAAAAAATAACAGACAGCGGAGAACTTACTGAGGAACTGAGGAATTACATCTCAGAAACGTCTTGTCGCACATGGAAAAACTATTTTGGATGGATGCGTGTCGGTTCATCAGCATGCTTTGTGGGTTATGCAAATGCCTGGAGTTTCCCGTAATGGGAAGAGAGGGAATTCTGGCTGTGAACCAACGTTCTCCATGTCTGTCTTTGTTCTGTATATAGATGCTCTTTCAGAAATTGTGCTCTTTCACTAAAGGACTGTGAGATATTGCAACAAAAGTAAGTTAGCTTCATGCTTTCTCTTCAGGGAGGAGGTTATTAACCAGAGAGCAGGAAATCTGTGTCTTCATGTTTTGTTCTTTGGTGTTTGTAAAGATTACATGATTTCAGATGAAGATCTAATACATTTCATGACGCGAAGTCATGAAATGCAATGCTTAAATGGATTTTGAGACATGCTAGGTGTATTTTCTCCACAAAAGATTTTTTCATGTCATCCAGAAATGTAAATTATGCAGTGATCAGCATTTCAAACCATTGTGTGCTTAAGTATTGCATAATTGTCATTTACATATGCATTTGGCAGACACTTTATCCAAAACGACTTATTGTACGTTGCATTCAAGCTACACAACTCATGCATATCCTGGGAATCGATCCCATGGCCTCAGCATTGTTAGCACCATGTTGCACTGCTTGAGCTTCAGGAAGACATTCCTTATCCTTGTATAACGACAGAACATCTTTTGTCAGTTAGATCTTAAAAAGGTGACAAAATCACAAACGATGATGGTTCCAGATCATTAGTCAGACTCTAAATTGAAGCTCATATTGAGCGCATTGCAGTCTGGGATACATTGTCTCATGCAATGTGCTCATTTGTATATATGCTGTACATTCATGTAGTAATGTATCCGGTAATTCCATGCATATAAATATTGTGCATATTGTATACATACCGGAAAAACATTAGGAGTAGTATGTCATTCTGAACATTCAGTATGTGTAACTGACACTTCATTCCCACTACGGCATCTGATGTTTAGACTTGTTTAGTGTGTGTACGTGTGTATCAGAGAGGGCTTGTCTTCATCTGGAAAGCTGCAGGTTTGGACCTGATTAGTCATGTGGTACAAATGGTCACTGTGATTTTGCCAAGTAAGACATGTTCCTGGATCAACATCTTTTATTGATCCTGGATCAACATTATTGTCCAAAAATATATACCTAACCCCATCTTTACCCCTAAACCCTAACCTAGCCATAATTTAGCCGTAAAATCAGAGGGAAATAATGGTTGAATAACAAGAGTGTAGAAGCACCTAACTCTGGTTGTAAGGCTAAAATAGACATTTCCTGTTAACTTATCCCTCAGTTCTGACTGATTGGAATGTTGGAATTGGAATATTGTTCCAGGATCAACATGGATGTTGATCCAGGAACATGTTGCACTTGGTGAAATCACGTTCACCCCACAGAAAGTTCTTTTATAGTGAAAAAAAAAGGTTATTTTAAGAATTGAAAGGTTCTTTAGGGATAATAAAGAAATAATCAATTAATTAATTAATAGGTTGTGCTTTTATGACAGTCTTGTGGAAAATATCAGTATGTAATTTTAGTGGTGTTACTGTGAATTAATTTGATATCAAATCAACTTTCATAGTTGGTTTGATTTATTCCATTTATTGCATTATTACTTGTATCTGATTGACCATTCATGACACTTTGCGGTAAAAATCATTCAAACATTTTCCTATGTATTTCATTCATGTTTCTCGAGCCACTCTGCACTCTCTTAATTCTGGCATAATAAAATAATTTCAACTAAAAATAAATGTTCTTCTCTTTGATTTGGCTCCTGATCGTCCTGTTAAAGTAGGTTGAACAGCATTATACCCTTTGAATTACATGGAGATGGAGTAGAATATTATCAGCTTTTCGTATTTTTTTTATATCAAAAATGTACGCATAGGCTAGTCTTCACCTCCAATTGACTTCATAGAAACCTGTAGAAACATCACAACCAATGGAAGAAAGATGGGGGAAGTGTTTGAAAAACCTTGTTTGAAAACCGTCATTAATTTCTCAATTCCCTTTGGTGCAACAGAAATGACACAATATTTATCTCTAGCTCTCCTTGTGGGTGTGATATATGAGCATGCTACTTTCTGGTTCATTGTATATGATTGTACAACTCACATTTGAGCATCACTTGAAATATATTCCGTGCGGTTAGCTTGGATTCCCTTGTGCATATCTGTTTGTTCAATATTTTCTTTTCAGTGTATGGAGTGATATTTTCCGTAGCTTTCTAGTAGTAGCTCAGAAGGCTTCCATCATTGGCTGTCTGCCGATCGCATCACTCTCTGACAGGAAGGGAATATCTGCGGCTCGGCTGTCATCTTCTAGACATAACATACGCTTGCTCAGATCTGTCTGATTGGCTGACCTTGAAGAACCGAAGGCCACGGTGACTCCATAGGAGTTCAGGGTTTCTTTTCCGCCACCGGAGACGTCCGCCGCGCATGACATGCTTGAAGCGATGAAAGCACAAGCCTCCCCTTTATAAACACTCATTACGGAGATCTAGCCACTGGCTTTTTCTCAGTCTGTTTCCAAAGTAGAGCGGTTGTGGTTAATAATATGTATTGTTCTGTGCAACTCACTGGTTTGTGGACTCACCTTACTGATATTTCTATCATATGCAAGCAATTTTCTGCTGCTCTGACTTCCCAGCTAACAGGGAATGTTTTTAGAACTATGGCAAGGTTTACTTAAAGTTAACAGACATTCTACCAGCAACGTTAATAGAACGTTCATGCAAAGTTATCTGGCCCTTAATAACGCTCTCAAAATGTTTGCACAGAAACACCATTCATGGAACATTTTTCTGAAACATTATAGTTGGGTGTTCGCTTTTTAAAAAAGTTAATACTTTGAAAAGTAACTTTTTCTTTTGAACTTTCAAAGAATCCTGAAAAAAACGTATCACGGTTTCCACAAATATGAAGCAGCACAACTGTTTTCAACATTGATGATAATCAGAAATGTTTCTTAAGCAGCAAGTCAGCATATTAGAATGATTTCTGAAGAATCATGTGACACTGAAGACTGGAGTAATGCATCACAGGAATAAAATGCATTTTTAAACATATACAAGTAGACATTTTCATTTTTTTTTTATATTTCACGATATTGCTCTTTTGTACTGTATTTTTGATCAAATATATGTAATGTATACTGCAAGAAATTATTAATTACATAAATAGATTGATTGTTAGTTTTAACAAATCCAAAAACATCTTTCCCATTGTATAAAGGAACAAAATGAATGTCAGAGTTCTGAAGTGGAACCTTGATCCCAAATCAGATTCTAAAAATGAAACACCCGCTTTAACAAGTCTGTCTTTTTCCACGCCTTGCAGTTGTTAATGGATACATAAGAGCAACATAAAATCACATTTTCCAAGAAGCTTTACATCAGAGAAGCGAACGAGGTGGGAATGAAGGCAAACATCATGGAAGGAGCCATAAAATAACAATTCACATGAATTCAGAGAATTTCTGCAGTGTAAAGGCGGACCTCCCACATTAACTGAGCAGTTTTGCAGATCTACTGTGGTATTGCTTGTTTTGAAGTGCACTTAACATTTTACAAAATCTGTAGTTAAATTAATCGGCCACTTAATCAGCCGCACAATCTTATAATAACCAGAAATTTACTGAGACCCTAAACCATTACAAGTGCATCAACATGAAGTTGCTTTTTCATTAATGTGAACTGAAAATGATGTCATATTATCTTTTATGGCTAATGCAAAAGACACCGGGTAAATTTATTACACCACAGAGACAATAGGGCGTGTATATTGATCTTAAAGAATTTTACAGTCTCTGTTTATTGGATTATTATTGTCGATTGCAGAATCGTTGACGATACGTCATCTGTTGGTGTTCTGAACAATCTTTAGTCAACCATTAACTTACGTAATGTGAGGTAATGAATTTTTATGCCCAAAACCTTCAAGGAATAATATGAGTGCCTCATGAGCTTTACTGGTTTCCTAAAACTATTATTTTTCATTGTAATAGAGCTGCATAAAGCATTGCATAAGTGCAAAAAAACAAACAAAAAAAAAACACGCAACATCAACAGGACAACTGAAAACATATGTAGCACTAAAACCATGATGTTAGTCTGGGATACGTTAAATCATGAAAGCTTGTCTAATTTTTAACTGGAGAAACTGTATCAACAGCTTTACAACTGAGGTTTATCCTTGGATTGTGTTACTGGCAAACCAGGTCAGAATTGATTGCTCAGTTGC
Source organism: Onychostoma macrolepis (assembly GCF_012432095.1). Lineage (NCBI taxonomy): Eukaryota > Metazoa > Chordata > Actinopteri > Cypriniformes > Cyprinidae > Onychostoma > Onychostoma macrolepis. Next base: position 28,993,804 of record NC_081174.1, read on the forward strand.
AGTGATTATGCATATCCGAAATCAAGCTGCCATTTCAAAAGAATAGGTCTATACATTGATGGTAAAAATAACAAAAACAGCAAGCTAAAGAAAGTTACATTGAGTTAAATTTAAATACTCATCTGAAAACAAAATTTATTGAATATACCTGACAACTACAAATGAGTTTTCAAAGTAACTCTTCCCCATTTTTGTCTTTCTGCTCAACTACTGACATGGCAGAACAGTTTGAAGTTGTGAAACAAGGTAAGCTATAGGAAAGGTTCACCCAAAAATTAAAAAAATTGCTCAACATCTACTTGCCTCCGGGCATCCAAGATGCAGACGAGTTTGGAGAAATGTAGCACTCTATAGCTTGCTCGGCAGGCAATGGGTGCCGTCAGAATGAGAGACCAAACAGCTGATAAAGACATCACAGTAATCCACAAGTAATCCACACCACTCCAGACCATCAGTCAACATCTTATGAAGCCAAAATCTGTGTGTTTGTAAGAAACAAATCCACCGTTTTTAAAAAATTTTTGCTTGAATATGAATCCTCTATATCCTCTGTCTATAATCAAGGGTGGACTTAACCAATAAGTGAGGTAAGCGGCCTCTTAGGGCCCCAGGGAATCAGGGGGCCCCATCTGATATTGGCAAAACATGTTTGGCAAACGCTCCAATATGTGTTTGTGTTATGGAGAGCATCAAATGTTCACTCACCACTCGAAACGGCGAGTTTTTGTCAGGTGCTGAGTTCTGCAAGCTTGCGAATCCTCGCATTATAACAACGTGTAGATACGACGTAAATAAGAGATTCATTTTGCAGAGAGCTTATTAACGGAACGCTGTGTAATCGCAATGAATTGAAGTGAGTGACAGCTTTTAGTGATTATAGACGGAGTGCTCTTTGCACATTCTAAGCTGTATAACACTGTCTGACTCTCAGAACAGAGATTTTCACTTCGGTAAAGAAAGTATTGTGTTTCAAGTCATAATTTTACTTGACTTGATGTTTCAAAATGACTCTCTTGTGTGCTTTTCCTAGGTGCGCTGGCGCGAACTGCCGTGCACTCGTATAAATGCACAAATGTGATGACTGGAGATTTTCATTTAATAGCCTAATAGATTACATTTTGTTTCTCTGCAAACCCTACTATATGCCTTAAGGACACTTGGAATACGGAACGAGATGCATGGGATAATTTTTATGACATTTGAATCCTTTTTGTAAAAAGACCGAATAAGTCATTAAATGGACAAGTGCAAGCATTTTTTTTTTTTTTTTTTTTGAATAAGGTAGCTTAGTATGGCTTTAGATTGAACAGCATCAGGTTGACTAATTATTTACTTAAGTTGTGAAGGGGTGAATAAACTAGTTATAGCTATAACCTATGAGAGAGAGCAAGCAAAATAAGGGTTAGGCGTAAAAGAGCATATAGTTATTGTTTTGGGGCCCCAAATCACTAAGTCCGCCTCCGTCTATAATATTGCTTTCTTCAATGAAAAAGTCATCTCGTCTGTATCAGGAGGGAAGTATACACAGATCAAATACTGATTGCAAATGAAAACACCTCTAAACAAATATGTGGGTGGATTTTACTTTGAGAGGACAATTTCACTGGAGGAAGCGCGATTATGGATTAAGCCCTCATATTTTAGCTGGAAGCAATGGTTTAAAGTTCAAATGCCTTAATGATGGATTTATTTCTTACAAACATGCAGCTTTTCTCTTCACAAGATGTTAATTGATGGACTGGAGGGTTGTGGATTACTTGTGGATTATTGTGATGTTTTTATCAGCTGTTTAGAGACTCATTCTGACGGCACCCATTCACTGCAGAGCATCCATTGGTCAGCAAGTGATGGGTTGATACATTTCTCTAAACCTGATGAAGAAACAAACTCATCTGCATCTTGGATGGCCTGAGGGTGAGTACATTTTTGGCAAATGTTCATTTTTGGGTAAACCATTCCTTCAAGTATGTTCAGCAGGACAGTGGGCAATGCAACACTTTGACCAAGCTGTTGCATCATCTTTTAGATTCTTAGTACACATCCCTAGTCTTATTGTACACAATTCAGATGTTTTACTCGTTGATCACATTGTGATCTTCCTCATAACTGACACCAGTCAACCTCGAGTAAAGAACCCAAAATCCTCAGCGATTTTAAAAAGGAACATTGTGTGATGAACCGTTTGCTTGTTTTTGGAGAAAACAAAAGGATGCGTTCGGCCCGTAACGCGTGTTGCCAACTGTTAAACGCGGTGAGAGCTCAGTACAGTTATGGGCAGATACCTTATAGTTCTCATTATGTCGAATGATTGCTGTGTGCGCTTGTGTAATGGCCTCAAATGAATATGAGGTCATTTTTATAAGACCAGCTGCATCCTACATTATGAACACTATTCCCATATGATGTTCAAGAGTTGTAGCAGAAACGCCTTCAGTCACTCACCACATCTAAACGTCACTGAACCTTTATGAGAGGACCTTCAACACTAGCTGGATTGATTGCCATGCAAGCTTTTGGCATACAGTACAGTAGGTTTTGTAGGTTATGTATTGTTTGTAATTTTTCTTATTTTGCTTATGCTAAAAATCCATTAGTAGGCCTCGAAATTTAAAGGGGCAGCGTATAACTTTTGCACTGCATTGTTTCAGCAGTCTGCATTCGCCAGTGGTGTGATAAATGATTTGGTCCAGGTCAGAAATGATGCATCTGACACACCAGATGCAAATTCAATCACTGCTATTATATAAAACCTCTTGAAGGGATCTTTGTAGGGAGGGTAGAAAGATTTACATTTACTTAAGAGAGTTTAAACTCCTTGTAATTCATCAAACGAAGCCTCACAGCTGGCCGTGTTCTGACGCTGAGCACTTTGAGGTGGATTATCAGAGCACTTTAATCAGGCCAGCACACAAATCCTGTCTGTCGGTTTCCTTAACCTCCTACTTCCCTTACAGGGGCCATTTTTCTTGCTGTTTTGTAGTAGAAAGGGGCATTCCTGGTGGCTGTGCTGTTGGGTTTGTTCCTACTCAAGTGATGAATACAGCCATATTTGGGTGGCAGGTCGCATAAGCTTCAGTTTTGCAAAAAGATCAACTCTGCTGCTTTGTTGCAATTTCTTACTGACTTCTGGTCACTTTGTTACTGCAAATAATCTGTCAAAGGCAAGACCACCTGAAGAGTACTAGATGACTTTCACAATCAATGGTATTTTAGTATGGAGTTATAGTATTTATTACTAATAATATTAGTAATACAATAAAATAGTATTTTGTTGTGTGCTCTTGTCCTTTTATAATTATTTTTAAAATATTTCTTTAAAGCTTTAATTAATTTGTATTTATGTAATTTTACTTAGATTTTAACTTTTACTTCAATTTAAACTTATTTAATTTCAGCCAAGGCAACTTTTTTTTTTTTTTGGAAGTTTGTCAAGTTTTACATCTAATATTTATATATTTTAGCTTTATTCCAATCACTGAAAACTATTTTTAATAGTGTTTGGTTTAGTGAACAGAGCATTTATTGATGCTTAACTGGACTCAGGACTTGTTTACTTCGTTAAAATGAGCTAAACAACATAATTCTTGAACATTTTGTCAAAACACAACTAACTCATTTATACACTAATAGTTTTTCTTAATGTTTTGAATTTTAGCTTTTCTTTTTATATTTTCAGGTGTAATTTTAATTGAATTTTTAGTAATTTTGTTACATGCTTTTATTTTATTTTTTAATTGTTTTTTGTTGTTTTTTTCTGTTTGTTTTTTTTAATCTGATATTTAAAATGTATTTTTCACCTTTATTTTAATTAACAATTAAAAAATTGTTCTAGTTTTAGTCAATGAGGACACTGTTATGCTGGAGATTTATACGTTTATGTTGTGTTTTTGTGGTTGCTATTGTGGTGAAGAGTGGCACTTGTGCTTAGGTTATGGTCGACTACAGGGTGTCTTTTTGTCTGTGTTTTGTGTTTTCTGTGTCAATGTCAGTTGTATTCAGTCTCGTTTGACTTGTTTATCTCATATATGCATAGTAATTACTAGTGAAATGTTCAGCATGCAACCATGCACTATTGCTAGCTGTTATTTGCTAACTGCTATCTGCTAACTGTTATCAGACACAATCGCTTAGATTTAAGGTTGTTCAATGAAACATCTTTTGTTTAAATTGACTCTTTGTGCAAGTATTTATGCATGACTTGATAAAGCAAATTAAGTGGTTTGAACAAGTGATTGAGAAGCAATTGCAAATTGTAAGGAATGAGCTATTAAGAATTATTACAATCTTTATGGTAGTAAAGATCAGCCTGTCAAAACTGGCAGTGGGCACCAAAATCAAAACTTTGTTTGCATTGTAAAACAGGCCCTAAAGTATTAAGGGCTATTTCCTTACGAGGACCAAAGGTCTTTGAGTTTATAAATGGCCCAAGTGTGTTGTTATATTAGATAAATGGAAAGTATCTGGGCATTTTAGATGCACAACATAACTGTTTCCTTCTAACATGATTGAAATCCTGGGAAACTACCTGTATCCTTTTTTTTTCCCTCCCAATTGTTGCGAAGGTGTGCCAATAGCTTAAAGGCAAAACCGTGCATTCTCTACAAATATCCCTCAGCCAGGAAATAAAACATGATAATCAGCGTATTTCAAGCCATGTACTCATTAAAATTTATGCAGCAGATGTATGGTTTTATGAGTTCTGGAGCATGAAAGATAAAGACACACACATACACACATTTGAATACTGCAAATGCCACTGTTGCTCTTAAGCTGGCTTTGGCCTTTTGCTATGTTTACTAGTTCACATAGTATTAAACGGCTAAATTACTGATTTATTCTCTTGCGTCAAATCGCTTTTATGAGAAGCAAATTCTCGGACGTGAAAATGACGCGGATTATAACATGCAGTTTTGTGTTACTGTAAGCGCTCAGAAGTCTAATTCACCCAAACGTTCACACGTTAAGGAGGAAAGACATTAAAACAACATACAGTAATCCTGCTGTTTCACAGATTTCACACGCCGTTTTCACTAAAAGGCCCATTTAACTTAAATGATAAAAATGGATCTGTCATGTCACTGTTCTTGTTTAGAGAATATGTTTTCAATAAATGCATGCAACATTAAATGCATCATTTAAATTGTTGCTTTACACATGTCTACTTTGGCACCATTGCACCGTCATTGATTACAATGGAAGTGCTCGATGTTTGTGCCGTGTTGTGCCTTTTGCTTAAAGAGTAGATTGGATGTTAGGGTGGAGACTAATGGGGCCTCATTTATAAAATTTTGCGCAGAAACTATCCTAAAATTGATCTTACGATCATCTCTCAAATATGTGTACGTGTGATTCATAGAATGAATGTACGTGCAAAAAACTCTCATACACGTCTCTTTCCGATGTGAAATCTATGAATCGCAAATGATCTTGAACTTGCGCGCAAATAAATGGTTTCAGTTCTCTGCCATGCAGACGACTCCTAATGAATGTCATTAACATGTAAAAGGTCACCAGTCATCATCCACATTTGTTAATTTAGAACAGTGAGCCGCAAGTACAGCCTAAATTTTCAAAAACCTGCAATACTCGAACAAGAAAAAGTGTGGACGTCTGCTCAGACCCTGACGTGACGCTAAGCACTTTTCCGTCAAATTCTAAGAAAAATGTCAGAATTGCAGGATAGAAAGTCACAACTACCTGAGACAACTGGCGATTATCCTGGAGGGAAGGAGAACCACCACCAATGCCCTCCCTCCTCCAACGCCTGGATTCTCAGAAGCCACCACCTTCGTAAGAGCAGGACAGCTTCCAGTAAAGCCAACTACAAAAATGGAAACAACCCTGCTGGACACTGGCCGGGTTGATCTGGTTCAGAAGCTCAGGCCAGATCTAATACTGTGGTCAACCTCACAAAATCCTTGTTCATCGTGGAACTAACTGTGCCATGGGAGGCTGCAATTGCTGAAGCAAATGAATGTAAAAGGCTGAAGTATTTAAACCTATTAGCCGAAGCAGTACAGTTGCTCCCTGTACAGGTAGGGTGCAGAGATTTTGTAGCCATGGCAACAACCAGGCTACTGAAGGGGTTGGGAGTCAGAGGACAGGCCTTATACAACAAGCCATCAGGTCGCTGTCATAGGCTGCTGAGTAAAGCAGCAACTGGCTGTGGCTAAAAAGGAAGGATCCCAAGTAGGCTGCAAAATGACCTAGAGGGGTAAAAGCAGAGGGGAGCACACCTGGGACGCCAGGTGTTGCTGTTGAGCCCTTTGGAGGTGTCGTGGGCCTATCAACGAAACACAGAGGAAGGAGGGTGCCCACCTGATGACCCCAATGAAGTGATTACCCCTACTCTCCACTCAAGATGTCAACAAAGTGACGATTATTCTAAAGGATTGTACTATCAAGTCCTACACGCTCAACTTTATTTTTTATTCAGTGGTGGAAATGGGCTTCCATGAGAGAGTATTTTTTCTAGCACACTGTAAAAAGTGATGTTGACTAAACTTAAAAATGTTAAGGCAACGGGTTTCCTCAATTTTTTAAAGTAAATAATAATTTAAAAAAAATAAGTCAAGTGAATTGTCAAGTTCACTTAACTTTTTTAAAAAATTATTTACTTAATAATTTTAAGACAAGGGGTTTGCTCAATTTTTTTTAACTTAAGTCAACTTATCACTTTTTACAATGCATAATAGATGTTAGTGTCCTTTTTAATTTTTTTAAACTAATATTTAACCATTTTACTTCAAAACTAGTCTATTTTATAAAGTGTACTGTATCATATTTGATATGCACATTTCTAAGGCCTCTAAATGATCAACATGATCAAAACCTTGCAGAAAAACTTGTCAAAAATAGCACATCTATGACACAAATTGTGTGATTTATGACACATTTTAACACACTTCCTGTGTTAAGAAGAATAACACACTGGCTGAGTTAAAAGTAACACAAAATGTGTTGTCCTTAAGATATAACACAGTTTGTGATGTTTTAACACATCTGTTTTGAGAGTGCACACAATCTACTCCATGCCTTCGGTCACCTGATTGATAGCTTTTAGACTTTATTAGCAAGTAAAAGGGCTTTTAGTTTAATTGTACAAACATCCACCTTCAGCTTGTGGTTCACGTGTCTTTTTGCTGTGAAATCTAGTAAATATAAGAACTTTTTATATTGTTAGTAATATTTCAAGATGAACACTTACTGGACTGAAGCAACTTACTGTAGGTTTACTTGATTATTAGAAAAATCATGTTCAAATGTATTTTAACATTTATTTGTTCATCTCTAAATCATCATTGCATTGCATTATGTTTTGAAACTACAAAGCTTTGATCATCACGCTTGGCATTTATATCATCTATATAGTTTGATAACTAATATTTCTATGCATTTTATCTAAGTAGTCTGTTATATAGATCTGTTTTATGTTATTTAAGATCTTAATGATTTACATAATGAGCATCTGAATTTCATCTTACTTTTGGCCATATAAATATCAGCATCTGCACCATTTTTGCTCATTTTGGGCCTTTGAGTAGAACTGAGTTTTTTCTTCTTTGAGTCTGAGCTCCATATTTTTACTATATCATACAATATAAGCCATACTATATAAATACTATATCATACTATATAAATATGATGCATCCTCAGATTCCAGATATTCAAATAGTTGTATCTCAGCCAAATATTGTCCGATCCTAACAAAGCATACATCAATGGAAAGCTTATTTATTCAGCTTTCAGATGATGAATAAATCTCAATTTAAAAAAAATGACACTTAAGACTGGTTTTGTGGTCCAGGGTCACACATGTTTTTCTGAACCTACAAAGTCAGCTCAGTTTGTGTAATTTGCAGTGCTCTGATTAAAGCCATTTTAAGTTTGGCACAGAAATAAAGTTCAGTCCTCTAACTACAGCAAACATGGCTTAAGAAATGCACCATAAACGCTCATATGACTGCACTACTTTCAACTTTTGTTATTTTCAGAAGTTATTGGGAGTTTCAGAAGTTATTTGGAGTCCCTTTACTTTGTCTCCACATCCAAAGTCTTCCTGTATTTTAAGCAAGTCTATGTACGGTAAGTCCTTTCTTAGAACAACAAAAAATTGATGCATGCATTGCATGCAAAGGTTAAAGTGAACATTTCTGTGCAGAAATTTGGCAGAAGATGAAAGATATTGGTCAAGACAAGGAAGCGAAATCTGAAACCGATGCTGTTTAAGGATGTGTTGTTACCATGTTTATTAAATATTTTATTGATAACAGTCCAGAAGGCATGACCACTCTTAATCATCGAGTACACGTACAGATCTGTCCACATGTTTGTCTACAGCTGCGCTGTATGATTCAGATCTGCGTCAGATCTCGGTTGAGGCGTGTATAGATTTGGACTTTTTAAAGCATATCTGGGCTTTAGATTTAATATTACAACATTGTTTATCTCAACTAATTAGACATATTTATCTAAACTAAGCACAGTTTTGTCACAACAATTAACACAGCTGTCAAAACAGATTTTAATTTTGTTGTACAGCTCCACAAAATGTCCATCCCGTGTTTCCAGATAGCTTTGTAAAAATAAATATTGACATCAAAATGTAAAATATGGAAATGTATAGAAATAAAACACAGTTTGACATGCAGAACCACAAAATGTCCAACACATTTTCAGAAAACTTTATAAAATTACATTACAGTTGATATCAAAATTAAAATACTAATAATAGTAATATATAAATAAACCAATAATATTTAGAAATAAAAACTTGTTTGTCATGCAGATCACAAAACATCCCCCACGTTTTCAGATATCTTTCTAACAACATAAAAATAAACATTGCCATCAAACATTGGAAAAAAGTACAGAAATAAACAGTTTGCCAAAGAGAACCATAAAATGTCTACATTTTCAGAAAGAAAAAAAATTAACAAACATTTGAAAAAGTATATAAATGTACAGAAAGTTTGCCACGTAGAAACACAAAATGTTCAACATATTTTCAGATAGCTCTATTAAGAAAATATTACAAACAAAAATACTGACATAAAAATAAAAATGTATAGAAATAAAAAGATTGCCATGCTGAACTCTAAAACGTTTTCAGATGGCTTTTAAAAAAAGAAATTGACATCAAAATGTGAAAATAAATAAAACAAAACAAAAAATAACTGTTTATTTGTAAATGTAAAAAGATGTTAGCATAATCAGTGCCTTCTTTAGTCTTATATTTGTTCATTCTGTAAGTGCTTTGAGTTTTAGTTGGCTTGTAACACATGGACTCTCAGTTACAGAGTTCATTGTAATGTAAAAATCCTGCTCATTTAGAATATGCATGAGCGCATTCACTGGACCTGGACGCACCATTCAATGGAAGCACAAACATGCCACGATGATGCATTTGGAGCACTCTTAAAGTCAGACTGCAGGAGACGATCGACTGAGATCTTTTGTTATCTTCTGACAGAAACACTTTCCACTTGCGTCAGATGCTGACTCAAGGAGAAGAAATGATTAGGTGTGTCTTCTGGCAAATGCCTGCTTCTCCAAAGCAACCGCAGGATAGTTAGCACACAGAAGACGGCTCGCCTTGTTCCACGGTCAGATCTCTGGTTACAAAATAAATATTACCATAGTTTATATCAATAACTTCTGTTTCTAGTGCTCAATCTCTCTTCATACACTAGACACCAGATGTTTAGCCAAGTTTCCGTGTCTTATCACACTGCAGGCAGAGTTTGACTGATGGAACATAATATTTTATACAACAGTCAAAATGCTTGATGATCCACTTACATTACTTGAGAAGTACACCTTTGTGTTTGTGCTGAATGGCCGTCCATGGAGAAAGATGTTGACGCTAACCAACAAAACATCAACGACTTGGTTTAACCATCAAAAACTGTGTCATTGGCTGAAATTGGAAAAGCAGAATATGACAGAAAACACAGTAATACAGCAAGAGAAATAATATGCTATTCTAAATATTAGAGACTAACAGGATAACAAGATGACTAATAAATGAGAATGAGACAAGAAAATCAATTACTGAAAATGTTCAAATAAATGGTCAGTTTTTCTAATAATGAATTAAGTGTAATATTTTATCTAATATATTTAGACATACAGTACATAGACAATAATTGCATAAAAGATTGTTTATAGTTTCTGAAAGAAGTCTCTTCTGCTCACCAAGGCTGCATTTATTTGATCAAAAATACAGCAAAAACTAGTATTCTGAAATATTATAATTTTAAATGTTTTCTATTTGAATATCTTTTAAAATGCTTTTTTATTCCTGTGATCAGAGCTGAATTTTCAGCATCATTACTCCAGTCTTCAGTGTCACGATACATCAGAAATCATTCTAATTTCCTGATTTGCTGCTCAAGAAATGTTTCTCATTATTACCACTGATGAAAACAGTTTTTTTTTTTTCAGGATTTTTGATGAACAAAAAGTTCAAAAGAACAACAGAATTTGAAATCCTTTGTAACATTATAAATGCCTTTACTATCATGTTTGGTCAATTTAATTGGCCCTTGCTGAATAAAAGTATTCCTTTCTTAAAAAAAAACAAAACGAAACAATGATCATACTGATCCAAACTTTTGAACCTGGGAATGACCCGTATGATATATATTTAGCATGCGGATTGTGATGCAACTTTGTCCTTCTTGACTGGCTCTCTTTCTGTCTGGGTGGCTCAAATAATGGAGTGTGATGCACACATGTAGTCTTGTTGGTTTAGCACAGCGTGCAATGAAATGCTTCCTTTGGCATATGAAAGCATTTCTCTCCCTCGCCTTTCATCTCCACAGATGTGAACGATCGAGCAGGGTGAGACACGGCCGATCGACACAGCATGTGCACAAACACAGCATCCTAAATAAGAACAGAAACAGCATAATTATTCATCTCCAAATAACAGTCTATTCCACTGCAAACATGCGGGGTCACAGAGGTCATGCATTTGCAGCAGCCACATGGAACATTTGGAACTGTGTGTTTTTATTGGATGCAATCAAAATCAGATGAAATCTGATCCTTTGCACCTTACTGATTGTTTTTGAGTATGAACAACTTTCACTGAGAAATTGCTAGCAAATAAAAAAAATTAATGAAAAAAATGACAAAAAACATTAAGTGAAACATTACGTTTTCAAGTAGAAAGATTAAAAAACATCCACCAATAATTTAGTTTTTACTTTACAGCTCAAAAATTATTTTTTTAATCGTGCTGATAAAGAAATTATTCTGACCTTTTCCTAAAATAAATCAGAAATGATAAAGTTTAGTAGCTTGGACATGTAAAAATGTAGCATTCCATCACTCGCTCACCAATGGATCCTCTGCAGTGAATGGGTGCCGTCAGAATGAGAGTCCAAACAGCTGATGAAAACATCACAATAATCCACACCACTCCAGTACACCAGTAAATTTAAAGAAGTGAAAATCTGCATGTTTGTAAGAAATAAATCCATTGTTAAGATGTTTTTAACTTCAAACTGTTACTTCTGACCAAAATATGAGCCCTCTATCCATATTACTGCTTTCTAAACTTTTCTGAATCAGGAAGAGAAATATGCCCAGATTGCAAACTCTTTCAGCAAATTTTCATATTTCGGTGAACAATTGTTTTTCTAGTTCTTCTATCTAGTCTAGGTAATGTTACATTCTTGCTTATTGTTCCACAGAGAAGTATTACAAGCTTCATATGACACAATGATGCTTGATTGCCAAACAACTAATGCCACATTTGAGTTGTGTAACAGCCGTTTGCATCTGGTCAAGACGCCGATCTCAGCGTATGCTGGTGGGCACGACGGGTCATGGAAACGCGGCTTGTATCAGTAGGGATGTCAGCTCACACAGCAGTCACGCTAACATTTACCCGGGAAGCATTAAACTTTATGTGTTTGTTTATGAGACTCGATCTTGAGTACAAACTGAAGAATTTTAAGCATGTACTAGAGTCTGCTTGTAAACCAAGGATGTTCCTGTTGTTTCTCTCTGTGCCGTTTTCAAAGGTTTAGTGCTTTTACTGATGCACAGTGGCAGTAATGACCAGATTTACAGGGTACGGCACTACCACAAACCATCACTGACTTCATTGCCACCGTTTACTGCTGCTTTGTGTTCTAGTACAGAAGTCATTGGACAGCAGCGGGGAATCCAGGCAGGAACTGGGGTAGTTATTAACCATTTAAATGGTTTTCGGGAATTTCTGAACATGAAAGTATGATATATTATACAAGTAAATGGGTTGCAGACCAGGTTACAGTTACACCAAGTAGACATTTTTTGACTTTAAGCCCCACAAAATGATCAAATGGAATGCAAAGTGAATTTTGAATCAGAAACTGAAAGCATGTTCATTACAGACAATATACAAGACATTCTTTATGCATTGAATTTTTATGGCGAGGCACTATAGGGAAAATAGTTTAACTGATAAATATCGCCATACTTGATTGAAAACAGTACATTAAGACAATAGATTTGATACGCAAACGGGGCATTAGCTAATCGGGTATGCACTACTTTGCTTATATTTCTAGAACAGAAATCTAAACATTGGATAAAGCCAGGTTCAAAATTCTTTCTTCATCTTGTTGACAGATTATTTGACAGATTCCCTGTTTTTATGAATCCATAAATCAAAAAGTACTGTCAATAGCCAGGGAAAAAAAATACAAATTTTAGGAAAAAAAGATATATAAACTAATTTTATGAAAATTACCTTTAAAAATATGTATTGTAATTGAAATACGCAGACGCAAATATATAAAGTGTAATAAAACAGTCATTTAACTGTGCATTCTGGATGTTTTCTTTCCACTGGTTTGAAAGAGGTCGAGTTATGAAAGCACAATGGCCCAAAATCTCAAAATTGACCAGTGCCTGAAAAAAACAATGGTTTTGCCTGAAATGTCTTAAAGAAATAAATGAATAATAAAAATGAGCATCTCATCACTGACCAATATGTTACCGTAATGATGGGCCACTCTTGCCAAGTAAACATGGCAATTTAATTTCACAATCGAAATATAAAGTAACGACAGCACTAATATCAGATCTGAAATCCCGTTTGTTGCCTAACCATTGCCTGCGAAGCATTAATCTCTTCAACCGTCTGTTTCTAGTCAGTCTCAGTGAATGCATTTAAAAGGAGAATGCATTTCCTTTTGTAACAGCTTGTAAACTGGAAGGTCTGTCTTTGAGTTTCTGCTGAATTCGAAACAGATCACACTTTCCTCTGCAGCCATTCACCTGCGTTCGTGTTTGTTCGCTACCTTTCTGCTCTCCACCAGAGAGTTCCTTCGCCTAACCAATCAGTAGTGCCGCAACTACTTTGATAACTGATTAATCAACGTCCAAAAATCTAATTTTATTTACACCACCTCATTGAAAAAGCATGCTTGCGTCTACTCGGCCAACCCGGGCTTAAGTGTATCGATCAAAGCTCAATCCTTCTGAAAATCAAGCCAGTTAGCAGCATTGCATTTGCGCTTTAATCGCACTACCTCACGAAATCAAAAAGCAGTATGAAAGAGGAAAAGGAATCACTGATCTGCTGCTTTGTTTTGGAAAGGGAAATGAATCTATGGAGTCTGAAATGAGGTTGTATTCCATCCCTAGCCAAGGATGTGAATGTTGAGAAGTCGTTCTCACTTGACGTTTTTGATTTCCACAGAGCACTCCTCTAAAAATCAAAACAAATAGAGGAAGAAAGCAATTGAAGATGTCAGTGAAAACAGAAGTCAGCTGTGTGGTGTGTTTGTTAACACGTAGAATGGAACGTCTGTGCTCCCCGACTTTTCTAGTTGCTAGTAAATTAAATATCTGGTTGCTATGACCGCTATGAACAAGAATGATGTTCTAAGGAGCGAATTCACTTAAAGGTTGCACCAGTAAGATTTTTTTTTTTAAACTTTTATTTAGCAAGGCCACATAAAAACTGATCAAAAGTGACAGTAAAGACATTTATGATGTTATAAAATATTTCTGTTTCACATAACTTCTATTCATTTGAACTTTCTATTCATCAGAATATCCTGAAAAAAAAAAACTATCAAGGTTTCCACAAAAATATGAAGCAGCACAACAGTTTTCAACATTGATAATAAAAAGAAATGTATCTTGAGCAGCAAATCAGCATATTAGAATGACTTCTTTTACAAACTAAAAAATCCTACCGACCCCAAACTTTTGACCTTAGTGTATATATGTTCTAGATGAATGGCAGCAGTAATTGATCAAATAATTATAGAGCAGGGCATAACCTGGTATATATCCAGACTTAAAAATCAAGAAGAAGCCTGTGCCAACTGGTCATTTCGACACTTGATGATCAGTAAATCAGTCAGGATTCATGAGTCAAGCTAAGATTCATAATATAAAAATTAATCTTAGGTCAGTATTTTTGCATTTCCAAGACACTGAAATTACACACGTCACCATTAATGCCTCAATACCTTCATCTCATGAGGAAACTTCACACATTTAAGAATCTAAAGTTATTTTTTCTTCCAAGAAAACTCCATAGAAATAGCTCTTATGTTTGTCTCTGTTGTGCCAAAAAAATAAAGAAATCTGTTTGTTTTACCTGACTGATGTGTAGTCATTTAAGGTCATTCGCTGAACTCTCTTCCTCTTCTTTTTTGGGCCTCATACAACAGTTTTCGAGTCTGAATGAAACACAAAATCTGTTTGTATGAGATTTTGCATGAAAAATAATCCACATAACTATACACAAACTTTAAAAACAGCTAGACGGAGCGCAGCAAAACAGAACAAGGGTCAAGTGCAGCGCTGAAGTTGCAGGATGCTGAAAAATAGATGCTGTGCAATGCATAGCAAGAACAGTTTCTGTGTGAAGACAGTTTGACAAAACTCATGTTAAATGAAATGCATGAAGGACATAAAGAATATATTTACTTCTAAAGCCACGTTTCATCCATTTAATGCTTTTGTCTGACACAGTAACGTAATCATTTGGGTTTCAGCATTGACAGTCCTGATTATAAGCCAAATTTCAGCACATACAATTAAACTAATCAAGGCTGAAAACACAATTTCCACTCCCTTTCCACAGGGACGGTTCTCTGTTTTCCGTATATCAATTTTGTAGAAACATCTGAATAAAACATCAAATCCTAAGCGGTTTCCACGTCAAGCATGCACTTCACAACCGCTTGTTCTTTACTGAGTGTATTGTTCGCTCCCTATCTGTCACTCACAGTCTGTTCATGTGTTCAGTCTTTCAGCTGCTTGAACAACCATTAACCTCCTATTTTTGATTTTGTCATCATCAATATTCAGCTACTATGTTGCAGTGGACCTTGAGCTGACCTGGCACGAATCAACTCACTTACGCCAGACATTGCAAAATCACAATGAAATACAAAATCATTCCGGTATTTTATGTTTACTTTGTCTAGCCTAATATTTACCTAGCCATCAGAGTCAATGAGAATAATGCATTTACACTCTGAAATGACTGACTTGTTATTGAAGCTCAGACAGTGTACTGTAATTATACAAGCACATCTATATTTCTAGTTTGTATTCTTTTGTTTAATGTGTCCTCAAGACTCATGCATGATAAATCATGACAATTTGAAAAAAATATGCAGTTTTGCACACCGTATTACATTGTTCCATCGAAAACTCTGACATTGTAAAAATGTACATTATAATGCATTATATCTTTTCATCAAGAATTTTAACCAAAGTTAAAATGCATTATAATATTTGCAGATTCCTCGTTACATCTGAAATTGGTGGTTTGCCATGTTTTAAATGCATAGATAAACAATGAACAGATAAATATGAAAATGCATTAAAACTGCGTGCATAAGATCATACAATACATTATAAGGTGCATTAAAAACAATAAATGCATTACAAATAAAGGTGTAACAATGAATAGATAAGTGTTATAATGCATTACACCTGAATTATTCAGTGGACTAATTATAATGCATTAAAAGCACAAAATATAATACTATGAATATATATGCAATAAATGCATGAAAATACAATACGTATATATATAAATAAATGTATAAATTTAATAAATAATAAAAATAGTATACTTTTTAAAATAATAAACTACATATATATTATATGCATTAAATGTAGGAAAATACAATACTTAGATAATAATGAAAAAAAATATAAATAATTGACTTTTTTTTTTAAACAGTAAACTGTCCTTTTAAGCAGTTGTCCAGGATGAATTAGCATTTATACTATAGATTCTAAATTTTAAAAATAAAAATAAAAATGTAAAATAAATATTAAAATGTAACAATGAATAGGTAATGCATTATAACTGTTGATTCAATTACTCAGTGCACTTACTCGCTTGCAATTCTGCATGTAGTGTGAGAGTTTAGATCGGAAAGCATGTTTGGCTCAGTTTGCACCTGTATTTAGCACCGTCCAGTTGTGTTCGGATCACCGGCTGTCAGTATCAGGTGTGCACGGGGCCTTTGCGTACGGGATCGACTAACCGATTCCCAGCAGGCCGATCCCAGACACAGTCCTGCTGGAGCAGCATCTGGTCTCCATGCACAAGTCTGCGAGTCTGAGGACATGTGCTACGATTATTTTCCACCCCCTCTCAGCGCCTAAGAAAACGGCACAAATGAGGATCACTGTGTCATAGAGCTTTACATTTCATCGAGTTAAGCTAGTGTTTGTGCGTGTGTGTTTTCTTCTCTTGGAAAGCTGTTTGTGCCTGGTGATAGATTTGCAACAGTGTTTTTAATGTTATATATTTAAGAGTGCTCGGTGCTGAGATGACTTTTGAGATGTAAAATTTGACGGCACATCTGTAAACACTTTCAGTGGTTGGGAAAACAGCTTTGTTTCACCACTATGGAATGTGTTCACTTCCCTCTTGTTTGCACAGAGCCGACATACACCTCGAGCACCTTCAAACGATCACCGAGGACGTTTGGCTCTCTCAAACAAACCTTGAAACCTTCACAAAAACACTCAGTGACAAGGACGACCGGCGTAAAGGAGGTTTGTCTCATTCAAGACTCATTAACTCGCAACACTTACCCATGAATCACAGCTCCTCTCCAAGTAAATACTGGATCTCCTCTCCATATGGCTCCATGAGACATCAGTCTGAGTTTTCGGAGACATGATAACAGAGTGACAGGCGGTCTGTCTGCGGCCTGATGGATGGCTCTTTCGCTCCGAGACTGCCGAGGTCATCTGATTTAGGAGCGGCGTGCTGGCACACGTTCATGTTGATGGAAAAATCCTCTGGCTCAGAACAGAGTCAGAAAGCAGAGTTCGGATCGGTAGGGGGCGCAGTTTCCTTTTCTTACCCCACAGAAAAGGCTCCTGATCCTAGACATTAGCTCAGACGTCTGCTCACATTCATGCATTTGGCTTGATTTTGACCATTTTTCAGAATTAGCTGTCCTCTCTCGAAAACACCTCTGAAACGAAAAGCAGACAAAGAATTAAATCAATGATTAATGCTTCCTTTACTCTGTCTGTCTGTCTATTTATCTGTCTATCTATCTGTCTATCTTTGCAACTTTGACAGTTTTGAATCAATGTCTTCTGTAGATCTACTTCACAGCTGAAATTGAAAATGTATCATAATTGATTAATTTTGCAACATTAACATTGTTATTTTTCTGTTTCTTGCTGTAAAGCTGATTTGAAACCACGTACATTGTATTAATTGATATATAAATAATTGTGACTTTTATCTGTTTATCTGTAGATCTACAGAACACATTGTTCAAAAACAATGTCCATGTTGCAAAGATAGACAGACAGACAGACAGATGGATGCATGGATGGATAGATTATAGATAATGGATAGATGGATAGACATAGATAGATGTTTTGCATGGATGGACGGGCAAATGCACAGACATGTAGATGGATGGGTGGACAGACAGACAGACAGACAGTTATGCATTATGAAACCTCCAGTGACACTCAGTGAAAAATCACCCATTGCTGGTATGTAGTCAAATATCTGAATGCCGTTACACAACTGTGAATCACTTGGCGTTCTTGGAAGAGCCATTTTCCATGAAGTCTCATATAAAACCTTGTTGGTAAACTGCTACAATAAAACGCCGTTTCCTGAGGCTGCAGAAGGAGTTATAAAAATGCAGCATTTATGAAGTCATGAGGGGGAAACGGCCAGAAATAGTTCTTCTTAATTCTTTAAGCTCCCCATTAGTTGAATGATGTCACAATAGCAGGAGCAATTATGGCACTTTAAGCAGTCGTGCGCTGGCATCGCTTAACTAACATGGAAACAACATGCAGAGCAAGAAATCTTTACCGGAGCCAGATGCTCATATTTCCAATCTAATTACTGATGAAGAGAGTCTCTACAATCTTTAACACATTTAAACAAAGTTTAAAAGATTTTTAGTGTTAGCCCATGCAAAGTTAAAAAACACCGTTTCTAGGGTGTTGCTATGCAATCACTAAAGCGTTCTGAATGGTTCAACTCAATTCTGGTCTGTAAATATGGCTTGGTTGCAGGGTCAGAAATGAACTTTTCTATTAAGGGGCAATATTTGCCGCCTGGAATTGATTTCCGGAGCATTTTTACAATTGTAAGGGCAGTTTTTTAAATTACCTTATTAATTGTATCTGTGTTGTCTTTAATGTCAAATACTTTAACAAAGTAACCAATTCAATCAATCAGAATAACTTAAAGAAATTGTTTAAATTAGAGCTCATTACAGGGTAGGGCTGAAATACTATGACAAAAATCATTATTGTCAATTATTGCTCTTGACATTGTAATAATGATAACTAATATCAATTAACAGTAAAAACGTTTTGTGTTTTGGGAAACGTCACATTATATTCTGGCTACACAGACAAGCATGCCGATTTCTAACGTTAGTTTAAGTCTCATCAACTGCAAAACTCCCGTTATAATCACTAAAGCTGCGAAATGAGTCTCTTACATAATTTCTACACTTTGGTTTGGTTTATGATGAGAGAATTCGTGAGCGTGCACACACACTCACCAAACCGCAAGCTTTTTCAGCGCTGAATAATCTAAACGCATCTGATTGGCCTTCATTTGCATTCATAAGCTCAACAGAAAGGAGCATGATTGGTTACTATGTCGCAACGCTGCAAAAAACAACGGGTGAGAAGCAATCTGAAGGAACATGCGCAGAGCTGCATGTAATTGTGTTTCATTTTAATTGCCACAGCCATAATAGATTTAATTTAATTGTGCAGGGGCAATTTTTGCACATTTATCTTGAATTTTGTTCCTCCATTTTTTTTTCAACCCTGCTTGCCTCCTTCAAAGTAAGTCTGTTATTTTTCGCCTGTTTTATCGTCCGCCAGGTGAAAAACACAAGTTCAGTTACTTTGAAATATAATAGCATGACTTGTAGTACAAAGCAGGTGGGGGGAGATACATGCCAAATTTGAATACTTAGTGAACCTCTAACCCTCTAAATGTCTGATTCATCTTTTTCAAATGAGCTCCATGTTCTGATCTCAGGCCCGTCTGATTCTCTATCAGTGTTTCTGAGACGAGAGGCGGCTCCTGAGTTAGAAATCAGGAGCACGTTTTTGATTAATCTCACTGCAGTTTATCTAAATTAGCACGGCAACTGTCAGCTGAATTAAACAGAAGAAGTCATGTGAGAGTACAAATGTGAAATATGGAGAGCAGTGGCGACCACATGAAGCCTCTCTCTCTCTCTCTGTGTCTCTGACATTAATTAGCTTGATTTACTGTGCTGTCGCTTTTAACACTTAAGCCACGGTCCTCTGCGTGGTAAAAACTGGGATGGTTATGTAGACACGTTTGTAAACAACGTGGAGAGTCTGTCCCAGCTTCAGATTTAGATTCAGTATCTTACTCGTGAATGTTCACTGTAAACTACTCTCTGATCGCTCCGTAAATATAAATAATGTGGTTGTACTTATCAGCAACTGTTTGGGCAAATTACAAAAAAGTGAAAAATATGATGATGAAACTAGGAAAATATTACCCACTCTATATTAAAATTACATCCAAATATATTTTTATGTAATTTTTCATGTTTATAATTTTTTAAGTAAAATATTAATTATAAATATCAATGAATATTATTAAAATAAATGATTTTACATAAGTTTTAATGTTTATATTTTCAAATTAAATTATTAATTATATTGCTAAATATAAACAGTTGACACTTTATTTTATGCAATGTTTCATGTTTATATGTTTAATTAAAAATATTTTATTCAATATTACTACAATAACAAAATTACTACTGTTTTATGCAATATTTAATATTTAGAATATTTAATTTAAATATTTAATATAAAATATTACTACTGTTTATTTTGATTTATTATTTCATTTTATAACTTTTTTTTTGAACATTCTCCTTTTCTTACCCTTTTCTTAGTTATAAATATAAAAATATAAAATTTTACTACTATATTATTTTGTTATTGTTTTTATTTTTAAGTCCAATATTAAATATAAATATAAATTAATATAAATGTCCATCTTTCTACTACAAAAAATGCAAAAATGACACTTGAATTCATGCTGAAATCCCCGACATCCACAGCTGACGATAAACATTTGTTTTTAAGCAGATAATTCCTACATTACTTTTGCGCTTTTTCCATCTATAATTTTACACCTTCAGCACAAATGGCAGCATCTTCTATCCTCCACAGAATTCTTTGATGATTAATCGTATACCTGCAAAGTAGTATGTTTCTTTGTGTCTTTATACTGCATATTCCAAGCATTGCGCAATGGAATGCCTTTATATGATCAGAAGGCAGAGATGCCCAGGAAAATCCCACATCCAACATTGGATATGTATGGAGTTCAGTGAGTAGGCCTATCAGTTTTATCTCAGATGTTGCTCAGATGTCAAAACAACATGCAGTTCTTATTACCGTATGTCTTTCAGGAGCAACATCAGAGATAAAACTGACTTTTGACTGGAGATTTTTTTTTTTCATCTTTCAATTTTGTTCAGGAAAGTTGACTGTAAATATAAAAGTCTAAAGTGGGCTGAATGAGTAAATAAGACATTTATGGCCCTTGAGGCGTGGTTTTGTGGTAAAGTAATTTTAGTAACATCTGCTTAGTGTAAATTCCTCTCAATGCATGCAACAGTTTTGGCAATAAAACACATTAAGGCTTTGACAACTGCTAAGACTTTGGCATTCTGGAGATGAAACTTTCCTGATGCTAGCAGTGCTGGGAAAGCCACTTTGCAACTTTAAAAAAAAAAAAGTTTCACATTTTTAAATAATACTTTTTTGTTTAATAATAAAATATTGCTACGTTATAATTTTATGTAATTTTCCATATGTACAATTTTTTAATTAAAATATTATAAACATTAAGTAATATAAAATATTACTACATTTTAATTTTATTGTATTTTAATGTTTAATTTTAATATTGCATTATTAATTATAAATATTTAATACAAAATACTGATTATAAAATATAAATATTAGTTAAAAATAAAATAAAAATAAATAAATTAAATTAATTAAAATGCCATACGAGGCCTATTTTGTTCAATTTATGAATCAGTGAACTGATTTTTCTGAATAACCTGATATACTGTGATAAACTTGTAGTGTTTTTAAGCAACATTTTTACTGTTGTGCATTAAAATAGCAATTTCCAAAAAGTCTGTTAGAGAGTACTTGCTATAACACTCTTCCCTGTCATGTTGTAAATGACAGATTACAATCAGCACTCGACAGGGTAAATCCCCTTCACAATTAGACGACAACACACTGGTGAAAGATGAGACACTCCTCTTTGTGTTAAAGCGAACAGTCAAGCATACCTGAGCAAAGGAGGGATTAGGCGGATTTGCTCAGAAGTATGCATGCATGTGAACGGGCAGCCAAATGTCTGCATGTGTGCTTGTTGATGTCTTTGCGTTGGTTTAGTACATCAGAGGCATGTAGTCTTGGATCAATTGTAAAATCATCATTCTGTTTCACACCGTCCCAACTGCAGCACATGGGACAGTTCAGCATGCGAGGAGGCTTTGATTAGCCTGCCAAACATTATGTGGCGCGGATGTGTTGAGACTCCACAGGCCTAGGTTTTAATCCAGTCTGAATCAAAACATTGTTTTCTTACACGACTTATGTAAAATGATGTAGCAAGTTACCTGCTGTTTTTTGGCTACTTACACTGAGAAAAAAATAAAAATTTTGTAACTTACACTTAGAAACTGATAGTAAGAAACTGATTTGTAAGTAATTACAAAGAAACAGCAAGTAATACACTGAACTAAACAAGACATTTTGAAGTAAAAAGACTAAGTTTTATTAATATCTGGAATACGTTTATTTTAATTTTAAATTTAGTTTTAATGTTTTTGTCATTTTTATTAGGTTTAGATTTTTAAATAATGTCTAGTGTTTATACATTTTATTTCAGTTTTAGTTATTTTAGTACAAGTTAAAAGCGAGCAAGCGAAAGAAAGAAAGGAAATACAGAAAGTGCAAAAGACAGTGAAAAAGTATGTAAGTGCAAAAGAAAGTACTACAGAAAAAAAAAACGAAATACAGAAAGTGCGAAAGAAAATGCAAAAGAAAGAAAGCATTAATAATAACCCTAGTGATCAGTAGCATGCAAAAATGAAAATTATAAAACACTTCTGCAAATTACTGCATTCGCACTAACCAAGCAAACACTGATGTCAAGCGGATTGTAGTGTGAGATCGTCCCAAAAACGATTGGCGTGCTTTGGCCAGCAGAATTATAAAAATTCCACACACAGTACAGATGAATCCTTCTTTCTTTCATTGATGATATCCAGTGACCAAATTTCTGAACATGGGAACTGAATGTTGCTGGATCCTTCTGAACAACAGTTGGCTTGTTTATTGGATGTTACACACTATGAAGTCTGTTTCACTGTTCCACTTTGACTATGGTGCACAGGAAATGAAGTATATACGCTCTTTCCTCGCTGACCAATGCTTCACTTTTTTTCTTTCAAAGGGAAAAATCACCCTGGCGGCTTCTCACGTTGTAGGGAAAATTACTTATTTTTTTTTATTTTATTGATAATAGATTTCTGTATCTGGATTAAAAACTAAATTAAACCAAACATTCAGCAAGCTGATGTAAAATGGCATCTTTTTTCCATTATTTAAAAATATTACTGTAAAATAAAGAGGAAAACTGTTGCTATTTGGGCAGAAATATACTGTAAGTGCTTAGATATGAATGCTTGGTCACACATCGCAGTGTTGCACATACATGAAGGAATAGTTTACCAAAAAATTCAAATTTTGTGAAAAGTTACTGACCCTCAGGCCATCTAAGTTTGTTTCTTCATCAGATTTGGAGAAATGTAGCATTGCATCACTTGCTCACCAATGGATCCTCTGCAGTGAATGGGTGCCGTCAGAATGAGAGTCCAAACAGCTGATAAAAACATCACAATAATCCACACCACTCCAGTCCATCAGTTAATGTCTTGAGAAGTGAAAACCTGTGTTTGTAAGAAACAAATCCATCGTTAAGGTGTTTCAACTTTACCAATGCATAATCCAT
Organism: Onychostoma macrolepis; assembly: GCF_012432095.1. Taxonomy (NCBI): domain Eukaryota; kingdom Metazoa; phylum Chordata; class Actinopteri; order Cypriniformes; family Cyprinidae; genus Onychostoma; species Onychostoma macrolepis. The sequence continues at coordinate 29,017,391 of NC_081174.1, forward strand.
AAGTGTTATTATGGACTATGGTGTTTTAGCTGTAAGCAACGGTTTGAAGTTAAAAATGTATTAATGATGGATTTGTTTCTTACAAACAGGCAGCTTTTCACTTCTCAAGACATTAACTGATGGACTGGAGTGGTGTGGATTATTGTGATGTTTTTATCAGCTGTTTGGACTCTCATTCTGACGGCACCCATTCACTGCAGAGGATCCACTGGTGAACAGCTGATGCTAAATTTCTCCGAATCTGTTGAAGAAACAAACTCATTTTCATGTTGGATGGCCTGAGGGTGAGTAACTTTACAGCAAATTTTCATTTTTGAGTGAACTCTAAGGTTTGTAACCATAGCACTCAATGTGGTTTTGAATGTCAGATATTTTTAATTGCTCTTCCACTGAAATTGGGTCATAGGTTTATAAGAGTCTTTTCAAACACTTGCTTCATCAGTAAGTTAAGTTAAGTTAACTCTGTATCGATCCAATTTTAGTTCGGTGCCAGTAGCTGATCTGAAAGAGAAACAAGAAAGACGAGTTGTGTTCCGCTCTGTCAAAAATGATTTTTTTTCAAAGGTTATTGGAGTATATTTTACCACTTCAAATACTGCTTCTGTCTCTCTTCAACATTTGGAGCTTAATTCATTGTGTTACTTGCCATTTCTTTAAAACAATTTCCACTCAGAAACTGCTAGTATATCCCACAAATAATTACAAAGTAAAATATACCAATTGTTTTCAGTGCGTGTATCTGTTCACAAGTCGGCTCTAAATCTGCATCCAATGGATCTTGTGATAAGATCACATTCTGAGGTTGCGGTCAGATTGCATGTGTAGTGTAAACACTAATGCATCTTGATGCATCAACACCGCAGGCCGTCGACTCACCTCACATGCAATTAAACTTTGCCAGTTTAAATGAAAGCAACGTCTCAATCTAGAACAATGTAAACATTTGAGACATGTTAGTACCACGTGTAAACAGCCATCTGTCTCGGCTGACATGTGATCGGATCACTCCAGACAGATGTGTAAACAGCACCTAAGTGAGATTAGGCTGCTATTTGGCTGTTATAAGGCTCACTGGCTGCAGATGCAACAAAAATATCATATTAAATGTCATAATTTATTTTTATATAACTGTATTCACTGGTTAAATAAGATCTAGATAGTCCATCACAACATAATGACGTTTGTTTATTTATTTCATGATTACATTCCACGTGTTCACACATCTTGCTCTAGTTTTTTGTAATGGACAGTGCGATTTTGGCATATTAATCTAAATTGCGGTGCTGTATATCATCTGTCAGTACTAGGAATTGTTTTCCTGCGGTAATGGATGCAGTTCATCCTTTGGGCTTTAGCATTAAACAACTCGATTTTTCATTTTCTAAAATTTGTGAGTGATGCTTTGCACGTGCAAAACTCATCTGATCTCTTAAAGCAACAGCACACCTCCTCAAAAGCAGCGTAATTTGAGGTACTGTTTTATTGATGTTCGGTGAGGGATAAGTTATAGACCAAGTATTAATATTTATTCTGTACATGCATACTTGATATTGTATGATGCCTTATGAGAATTTGTTTATGTGACACACATGCAAAACTAGAACATCCTTCATCAACAGTATATTAGTATGACTAATAGTGATAATTATAAAATAAACTGGTTGTCATGACTTTTTATGAGCAAATCATGTTCAATGCATTAAAAAAAAAATAATCAAAATAGTTTACACAGAAAAAATCTATTTCCTTAATTGGACTGGCCTAAACTCTGGCAAATATCCTGGTTATAACTAAAGGAATTTGCAATCGCATTGGATCCAAACCTATAAACAAAAGATTTCATAAGTGTTTTATTAATGAAATAGACACTATTTGATAAAGCATCTCACCTACTTCTTTCCAATCCACATATTTCCAACTAATGGGTTAGGAATGGAGGAAAATATCACTCTATAAATCACTAATATCCTCACTTAAAATAAAAATAATACACTAAATTTATTTTTCATAAAATGAGCAAGATGATTCATTTCCAGGCTCATCTGGGATTTGAAAACATCACATTTACAGAAGCCCAGCAATGCTTTTCTTCTTCTAATGGATGAGAGGTTTCTTTGGAAAGGAGATGTTTTTTTGTAATTATTAAATTTCCAGAGCACATCTGCCAGTATGGAATGTGCTATCTTAACTAATGGAAATATCAAGCACATTTGAAGATTTATAGATATGATTTGTTATTTTGTGCATATTGAGAGCATCTGAATGAATTATTCTTCATAATTATATTCTCTACTGCTGTGTTTGAGTAAATCTCACGGAAAAAAACTAAAACTAAAAATGCCTAGGTCGTAAATTTAATCCAAAATGAAAAGAAAGACGAATGCACAGCATGTTGCATAATAAAAAGCCAATTTCTACATTTTGTTAATTTCACCCCTTTGGACTGTAACTGCATGTGAGGCTCATCTTGTGACAATCATGATGTGTGTTTGAAACACATGGTCTTAGAAATGTGTGTAAAACAGCTGAACGTGTTTCTGATCACAATAAATGAAAAATCACTATTCTTCATGAGCAAACAAATTCTTGCTTTTAAACAAAGTGGTGGAGAGTGTTCGCCATAATTGTTCATTGTCAAAAGTTGCATGTGGTCAAAAGCGAAAGTCTGCAGGGGACGGACGAAGCATCTGGCTGGCTGACAAAGATTAGCGATAAAAGAACGTAAACAGAGAGAAAATGTAACTCAGATGTTGGAAAAAATACTTCAGCCTCCAATAATTATCAGGTTTTCTTAAAACTGTCACAGATGGCATGCTGAAATCAGTTCCCCGCAGACTCAACAGCTGCCTGATTACATTACGTGTCATTTAGTCGATGCTTTTATCCATAGTGACTTTATTAAGACATTAAGTTCATGAGAATCTGCGATTCTGCCAGCAAACTTCAACGAAACCACCTGGTCACTGAACCTTCGCACACAAGCTCAAACCTCTGGACTACTGCATGAAATACGTCGCATTTTTATGTCACTCAACTATCTCTGGGCCAAAATTCAAAGCGAAATCCGCAGTAAACCATGCTAAGGACCATCTGGTGGATACTGCACACAAAACAATGGCAAGCTCCGATCCGATCGGCAGGTTTTATGAAATGTCCGGGTGTCCGAGTGCATGCGGTTTTTTTATTGTCTTTCCAAGTTCCCCAACTGCTGCAATGAGCGCTCGGAGGAAGAACTAGTCGATGGTTTTGGCAATGTTTGCGACCTTAAAAAAGATTTAGTCTATTCTGCTGCCTTTTCATAGTTACATCCAATACATCAGCAGTTCATCACCAATGTTTAGAAAAAGCGTAGAATCAGAACACATTCTGCCAAGTCATATATTTATGAAGCTAAGTGTTGGTTGACAAGCGTTGCGTCCAATCAATCCATTTCGATTTTACTATTATAAATGTGACGTAAAAAGTCAACTGTGTTTTGTCACGTTACATCTTAATCAGATCGACTCTTCTGATTCTTGGCCGCAATAAGAAGCAAAATAGATCAAACTTTATGCTTATGCTGTCAAAAGCCTGTCTTCATGAACCTATTTCTCATGAGCATCTTGTTGTGCCTCCAAAACAAAGAGAGTTTTGAAGAAAAGACGCCTGCAGGCCACCAGCAGGGACGTGTAAATTGGCTCCTGCATGAAGGGGTCCTGAACATCTGCATTTTGTTTTCCTCCCGAATGCTTTTCTCAGTCAGTATTTCAGGCTGGAGTCATCGCACGATCCCATGTGCTCTCCCTCAGAGAGGTCATGCCCTCAGAAACGCAGAGGCCACAAACTCTGCCCTGCGTTACACCACAGGAGTCGTGTTTCACCGGCCCCCGGAGCCGCGTCGACTGCTGAGACGCTGATGGACTAAACTGGGACCACACTCCAAAATATGTAGACCTAAATTTAAGATCCACGCATTTAAATTGCATTTCCTACAATTGGATTTCACTGTTTTAACATAAATGAACTGATAGACTTAATGCGATGCATATTTTTCAGTCAGACATACAGTAAATTAAACAGGTAAGATTTCTGAACTAAAAAACAAAAACATAGATTACTAATAGCTATTTGAATCTTTTTTTTTTTTACATTTATTTAAATCACATTTTCAAAATACATTTATTAAAATTGTTCAGAATCAGCAAAACAACTGAATGCATTTAGTTAAAAAGTATGAACATGGTTAAAATATGGCTAGTTGCGCAAAAAGCAGTATTTAATTGCATACATTTTCTTTTATTTAAAAGAAAATCGTATTTTCAAAATGCATTCATTCAAATTGATTGGAATTAGCATACATCTGTTCATTGTGACCATTAAACTATTAATAATTAGATTTATTCAGTTAAAAAGTATGAACATTGTGAAATATGGCTAATTGTGGAACAATCAATATTTCATTTGTTAAAATGTATGAGCTTAAAACTAAATGAATGTATTGACGTAAATGTACAAAATATATTAAAACATTATAAAAACTGATCTTGTGTATTTAAAACAGTCAGTTTATTAGTACTATTATAAAAATCTGACCTGTTTCATTTATGTGTGACTGTCAAATATGCATCACATTAAGTTAAATCTGCAAAATCCAAATTTAAATACATAACATCTAGATTGACCAGTTATTTATTTTATTAAGTGCCAGATGTTCTGTGCCAAATAAAACTGGATGCAGATAAATAATTAAACCTCATTGCCAAAAGGACAGGCATTTTTACACTGTAAATTATAATAAATCAGTGTAAACAAATGAAAACTTAAGGTGCCTCCTTTGTGAATGTACAATGTACAAATCACTTACCGTAATGAAAAGAAAACGAGGAGGAGAGAACTGGATCCTGAATCAAAATGGTAACATGTCCTACATAAACACTCATCTTTCTGCTCCGCCCATCAATGGATTCTCTTCATCTGTTTGGCGCGACGTCCGTTCTTCAGATCTGATCTGCTGATGAGCGGCGAGAGGATGAATCAATGAAATGTACTCAATGATGAATGTGCTGTAATGGAGGTTTCTCACTCTATTATTCACTAGAACTTCACTATTTAACGTCCAAACTTTTTTTTTTTTTTTTTTTACAATCGATCTAAGTTTCATAAAAATACTGAATCCATAAAATGACATTTGCACACATTTTACATCTGTAATGTGGCATATTTCTAAATGACACAGAATATTCAATAAGAAATGATGGAGGTCAGGAAATACAATAAAAAATAATATTATTACCAATGACATTACATGTATTAATCAAAGTCATAAAAAGTTATGGGTTTGATTAATATTAATATATAATTTCTTTGGTAATTCATATTATTGGGGTCATCAGCAAAGAAGACGAGCCCTTTTCAAAGGATGTTCATTTTTCATTTTTTATTAAAAAATAGATTTTTGAGTCATTTCTTATTTCATATTGATTTAAAAAAACAAAACAAAAAAAAAACAATAGGCTATTTAACTGTGACCAACAGCTAGCAGACAGCATCTGACTTCCACCTAGTATGACCAACAGCACAATTAGTTTGTATTTCCACATAAAACCAACAAAAAACACAAAGCAGCTGTGGCAAACAAACACAGCAGGTGCACAGCAAAACAAACGCAGCAGAACACATGCAAGTGACAGCCATTAGCCGCTGGGTCACAACAATGAGAGTTTACCTTCCTTCCGTCCGTCCGTCCATCCTCTCTATCCTTAAAACTTCAAGGCTTTTTTTGTACTTTTAAACCAATATGTATTGACAAACTGCAATCCTGCATCCCGTTTACCACCTCAATTCAAATTAATTTCAAATTCTGCAACGGAACTGGAATTGAAAACACATTCTCAATTCAATTCTGAAGGGGTATGACCCTTATCGTTAAGTTTGTCCAAAACAAGCGGTATGTGTAAAATGTACAGCGGTGACTTTGTAGTACTGTGTCCATCTGGTCCACATACTGTAGATTCCACCTGAATGAACTGTATACGAATCCTGGAGAAGATCATGGACAATCGTGAATCACACTGGCAGAGGCGGCTCATCCATCTCACCTGGAGAAGCGTTTGATCTGTTGATTATTATTGATGGGAAAACTCGAGATACATTGAAAATGACGTTTATGGCTGACGGTCTTTCAGTACATATCCATCACTCCAAACATATTTGAATCTGTAGGTAAAAGGAAGCATATGGAAGTGTATAGATAGATCAAATAACTCCAACAATATTATGCAATGGCATAAACCACACAACAATCCATAGCATAACTCTAGCTTTTTTTTTTCATGGACCAGCTATACTATTATGTAAGCGTTAAGAGTTATTCAGCAGAGGTGGGTGAGCAGTATAGAAAGCCACATCACATTTTCCAGGTCTCACTAAGACACATAAACCGCTCCTGTGGTCTATTCTGTCTGTTATGCTACCATACTTTAATGTTTTTGGCAGGCGTTTTGTTACCAAACTTCCTCTCAGGAGTGTGAGACGTGGCCTGGTGGGCTCTACACAAGCTCTGACTTGTTGTATGGTGGCGCTTATGTTATGCATTTAAATCCATCACTGCACTCCTTTCTTCCCATGGACTCCTGTTGCTTCTTCACTTTCACGTCAGATTAACTCTTTCCCCGCCAGCATTTTTTACATTACCAGCACCACTAGCATTTTTGAACATTTTCACTAAATTTTGATGAACCCCAGAATATATTGTTGTATGAATATCGGAACATGCAATATGTCAAAAGAAAGTCTCTGCCTAAAAAAAATTGAAATTAAAATTTCATGCATTTTTTTTTTTTTTTTAAGAAAAGACTGCATCTGCATGGGATTCAGAATGATCATCAAAACATATATGAAGACGATCGCTTCCCTCAACACTCCCAAAGCCTGCACATTCTTATACCACTTTCTGGCTGATGTATATGCTGTTTAATGTTTGATGATCATGTTATTTGCATATGCATCTGCCTACATACTGTATATGACCGCTTGCTTCTTCACCATGTTTTGATCCAAACGTTCAGTGCTCTTTCAGAAGATGTTTAATAGCGCCTCCTACCATATACTGTAACAGTGAAAACACAGCCGGAAAAATTCTGTCAATGGTGGGGATAGAGTTAAACAGAAAAAGAAGAAAAAAGAAAACGGTTGTAATGATCAAAACGAAAAAATTATAGTGTTGCAAATACTAAAGAAATAGCTGAAAATGGACAATTCTGTACCCTCGTGTAATTACAAATGCATATGTTACTCAGGTGTTTGTTTTGTAAATATAAATAAACATACTATAAACATACAAAGTAAATATAATCAACATAATTGGTATAAATCATTTAAATATCAATATATTATACATAAATCAATAAAAAAAGGTATCATAAATTGTATATCTAGTTTTATATATATATATATATATATATATATATATAAAATAGATCTGCATCTTAATATAACAAAAATATATAACAGTTATTATATATAGTTACATATTATTTTTCACGGATTATAAAGAATGAGGCTATTTCTTAAAGATGCAGGAAAGCATGTAAAGTTCTTAGTCAGGAGGAATCCTCTCTGTCGCATGCATGAGTGCAGTGTGTGTTTTTTTGGACCATGCATTGGCTGCAGATTTTGGAACTGACAGCTGCGACGTCCAGCTGGCTTCAAACCAGTTCGTGTGAGCCTTGATTCTTTAAAGGGTGTTTTTGAGGTGATAAGTCAGGCTACATCCTGATTGCATTGTGACTTTAGAGGTGTTTGAATAGTGCAGCCAAATCAAGTAATTAACACGTGAGGAAAAGCCAGTAAAAAGGCCTTGAACTGGCTTGTTCACTCAAGGTCTGGAAATTATATCTTCAGAACTGAAAGAACAATCCAAGCCAAATCCAGAAACCAGAATATCACAGAGACTTGAGGCGGGACAACTGCACAGCAACAGGCTAAAACCCCTTAGCAACCGTAGAGCATCATCCTGGCAACCACTCAGCATCATAGAAGTGAGGTCTGAACGTGCCGCTCACGTCTACTTCAGAACGGTGTCTCTAGTGTTAGCAGGCACCTGTAGAGCATCATGGGAAAACAAGCTCAGTGATTGTTTGCGGAAGCTCTCGTTTGTCAGCACAAGTCTCTTAATGACTGCTCTGTTCTGTTGAACACTCATTCTGCCCTGTAGATTTCCCGTATATTCCACATATGGTGGGAATTAGTGGACTGGCGATCAGATCTGCGATCTGGAATTTTCCTCTGATACATACAGGCAGTCAGCGTTCCTCTCATCCTTTACTGACAGATCGGAGTGGAAAATCTGTGTTCTCTAATGCTGTAAAGGGTTTACATCAAACTCTACTGTTACTCTTTTATAAAGGAAAAATAAGATGGTATAATAAACCATTATGAGGTTTAGGTAGTTGTCATAGTAAGCTACCCAAAACAAAATTTTTGTTGGTATAATAGTTTCCCATTTTTTTTTAAAGCTCTTTTGATTTCTTGACTTTAACTCTTTCCCTGCCAGTGACGGAATTTTCCGGCTTTGCATCTTTTCATATATGGTAGGGGGCGCCATTACACATCTTCTAAAAGAGTACTGAATCAAAACATGCTGAGGATTGAAATGATGTTACCGAATGAGATAACGACCCAGGAAGTGGTTTAGGACTGTGCAAGCTCTGTTTGTGTTGATGGAAGCGATCAACTCCATCTATGTTTTGAACATCGTTCTGAATCCGATCTGGATGTAAACTTTGACCAAAACATGATTTTCAGTTTTTTGAAATGTTGCTTTTTTATGAAACTTGCCCACATACAAGTGTTGATAAATAAGAATGCATGAAGCTAGAATGAAATGTTTTTTGTTTGTTTAAAAGCAGAGGCTCTATTCTTTCTTGATGTATTGCATGTTCATATACTCATACAACAAATATTCTGGGTGCCATGAAAGTTTTGTGAAAATGATCAAACATGTTGCCGGTTGCTGGCTGTGAAAGAGTTAACGATGAAATTTGAAAGTAAAACCTCATAAAACGTGAATATATGAAGTATTATATATGAAGAATGTTGGCAACCAAACAGTTGATGGTAGTCATTGACTTGCTATGGGAAATCAATGGGGACAAACAACTGTTCCAAAGAAGTTCCGTCATGTTCCAAAGAAGAAAGAAAGGTTTGGAACAGCTTTAGGGTACGTAAATGACAGAATGAGAGAATTTCCATTTTTGGGTGTACTGTTCCTTTAAGTAGCTTTAGTTTACATAATGATACTCAAACAAAATGGCTTGTTAAACGGATAGTTTCACAAAAAATTGACAAATAATGATAATCTATATACAAAGTTTTTATTTTTAAATGTCTCAATTTGTTTCGTCCTTAGACTGAAAGCCAGTGGACTCCCATGTTGTTTGGATCTCCACTGACAAAAACAGCTCTCTACAGTGCAAAGACCCAATTAAAAATAATTCACTGTCAACTTATCTACCAAAATGAATCAATTAAATAAAAATTGATAATGACAAGTCATTAATTTTGTTGAATAGTTGCATGTAAGTCAATCTGAACTGTTTCCGAACACGTGAAGCTACAATGTTTTACACATAACACGGTTTTGCTATATTTTTTTCCTTCTGCCTCCATGGAAAGTTTTCTTCTGGTGTGTTTTTGTCCAAAGTGGACAGTGTCTGGATTTATGACGAGCTTTCTCAATCGGTTTAGGGTCAAATCCTGCCTTCAAGGGGTCATATCATGGAAAAGCACATTTTCCTTGCACTTCTGAAATAAAAGAGTTTGAGAAAGAGTATGTTTTCATTGCACAATCTTCAGAATTGAGAACTCTGACCCCAGTTTATCCAGAATATTCAGAATACTTTCATCATCTGAGCTCATTCAAGTGAATGATACTGATCTGACGTCAATATCAGCTGCTGTTTGTCTGTATTTCATTGTAAACTGACAACTTTGATGTTGATTGAAATGAAACATATAGCACAAAGCTGTCCGGGTTCTCTGCTTGATCTGTCCAAAAAAACAGAAGGTGTTGAAAACTAAAGATGAATGAACAGATGTACAGTACGTCCGTCCTACACATTAAACGCACTGGATTTTTAATCCAGACACGCTTCATCTTATAGAAGTCCCTCATAAGTGCAGTTCTCATAAAAGAAGGCTATAAAACGACATCAATATTAAACATAGTCTTAAAAGTTATAATTGTATGAACAAGGACCGAACGTGGTGGTTTAAGAGACATGACGTATCTGATTGCTTTTTCCATTGAGGCGGAGAGAGGGCGATACACTGTTTCTGCCATGAACACTGATCTATGGAAAGATGCTCTGCTGCTTGGAGGTCAATGCGGTTGAAAAACAGCTTTGGACAGCAAAAAGCTGAACTATAGAGATCTTGTTCTCTCTTCCTGTGCGGTCTGACTCAAAGACACTACACAAAAGGAGATGTTAGACAGATTGTCAGACCTTTGATTCTACATATAAGAGAAGTAGATGGTGATTTATACTGCCAAACCCCTAAAAAGACCCAAAAAAGTATCATAAGTGGTCAAAATGACTCACAAGCTATATTCAAAGTCTTCTGAAGTCATGCGATTTATATGCTGAAAACCTTCCTCTCAAATTTCATTCATACTTACCGCAACACAAATCTAGTTTTAAGTGTGCAAAAAAGTAAATGCGCTATACACTGAAAAAGATTTTGGTGAAGGATTTACTTTTAAACAAATTTACATTAAACTGCTAGTAACAAAATTTAAGTTATAAAAACATTGTGGGAACATTTTTTAAAACGTTTCTAAAATGATGAAATGCCCAGTTTTCTCATTATAATGTTGTTTAAAGGTTTATTTTCACTTAAACTATAACTTTATTTGAACATTTATTTTTAATGTTCTAAGGATGTTAAAATGTCCCATTCTTGTCATGATTCTAGCATTATTTAACAGTTACAAAATAATTTTTTTTGAATATTCATAGATGATGTTTTGAGAATGTTGATCTCAGAACTTTTAAATCATGTCAGTGAAAGTTGTGTGAACATTCCATGTTAGCTGGGAAATTTCACAAATATTTAAAGAAATGGCAAGTAACACAATTAAATGAACATGAAATTTTTAAATAGTATTTTCTCGTAAAACACTCCAATAATCTTTATTTACAACATCGAGAAGAAAAAAAAAATACAGTAGGTTGACAGCTGAGGTCTTGCAAATCTACTAGCGCAGAATAATGCAAGTAATATGAATGCTTATCCCCTCATAATTTTCATAACCCTTTTGACACAGTTTTATACCTTTTCTAGTAAACATTGACTCTTTCAATAAAATTTGCATTGCGAAATTCACTGGTTGACTGCAGAGCGATCAAATCAACCCAACGCTAAATCGATGTAGGGACAGTGATGACAGCAATGGAAATTTAATGAAATTTAGAAATCTAATGAAGACCTGGTTGACAAACAAAATCTGTAATGGTTTTTGTTTTGGTCAAATCTGACATGGCCATCCAGATAGTCCACGAGGGTGGGCATATACGACTCCCAGAGCGGCTTATTGAGAGAAACCGTAAATATTTCCACTGACATCATGGCCATATCCAGAGCGGAAAACGTTGGAGTCGGTGGATTTACTTGTGCTCCATGGCACAGAGATTCCATCGGATCAGGATCGCTTACGGTCTTAATTAACATCAGCTGCTGGTCTCCCTTCGTATGAGAAAACCCCAGCTCTGCTCTTTTTCCAGCTTTAACGCTCAAATGTCCAATCATAAACCTGAAGCTGCTTTCGTTTAAGAGCGTGGATTCTTCACAAGCTCGACGTTCACACATACACACGAACGCATGCTGTTGGACTCACTGTACGGATGTCCTTGTCCTTCCAATGAACACGTTCGTCATGTAAAGACTGTAAAGTGTTCTTTAGATCTGCACGCATGTGAGTCAAATACATTTACGAAGCCAGATACTTCCTTCTTAAACTTTTAACTGTAGGTTAACATCAGACGTTTGTCATAAAAGTTTTATTGGGTGAAGAGGGATCACTGCCTCCACCAAATTTCCATCCGTGCGGTATGTCTGGCCGTAGTCTTACCTGTAATGCTGTAAATTGGTGCATTATCAAACTCTTGAGGACAAAGTTTACACATTATGAATTATTATACCAGCACTGTGTTGACATCTCCAGTAGGTGGCTTCTGCAAAACTACTTTTGAGTCTCATTTGGTCAGATTTGCTTGAGAACACTTATGAATTTTGCATTTTCTGAAGTGCTCTGGCAAACATCACGACTGCTTTGCTCATACGGTTAGGGATTCAAAGAAACCCGTGAGTATTAAACTTTGGTGCATAACTGTTTGTGCTAATAATATTTCAGATCTTACGTCCTGTTGAGAAGCATTGTTGGTGTGCTATTACTTTTCTAAGGAACTGGACTAAAATCTGGCAGACGATAAAAGACCTAAGACTTAATTTGAGCCATATATACACGAATTAGTCTTTAAAACAATATCTTTAAAACAAAACAAAAAAACTGAGAAATAATACTGCATACAAGACTCGATTGTATCTTGAACATAAATGTATTTTGTCTTATTGTGTTGTTTACTTTTTACGTTGTCATACTAAAAAAAAAAAAAAACTAAAATCAAGTGGAAAAAACCTGCCAATGCAGTAATTTACTGTTTTAAATTTTACAAAGAATTACAAAAAATGGCGAGTAACGCACTAAATTTTCTTTTCTTTTTTTAAATAAACAATAATTGTTTATAGACATTTGCCAGAAGAACAATACATAAATACTCATTAGGAATATGAGTTTTTGCAGTATAAAAGCCAAAACATCATAGAGCCTTGACAGAACACACTAGAAACCACAAAAAACATGCTAGCAACCAATTAATAATTCAATAAAAACACTCAGAACACCTTGGAAACCACACCACAATATCCTGACAACCATCTACATTGGCACAGCATTGTCATTGTACATTTTGTACATGCAAGCACCACTCATTGTGCTCATTTTTTTCATTTTATCTTCATTTACTCAGGTTTGTCATTTGAGATCTTCAGACCTTCGAATGTCTTAAACCGGCTGCAGTTTATCTTCACTGCGCTGCATATTTTTGCATATTGCATAACTATAATTGTGTGATTAAAAACTCTTAGTTTGTAAATAACAACGGAGCGTTGTTCTGCTGTTTGACAGTTTCTTTCTACAGAGTCAGCTGGCTTACTGAGAGTTTACTGGTAGCGTCTGGATTCGAAGAGTTCCTATGAAAACCGTCTGAATGCTGAAATACTTTCCTGACAGCGGAGCTCTACTGGCAGATTGAGGGGCTCACTGGTTCATGAAAAAACAACATTCTCCATGCTGCCAAGACAGTTTATCCAATCAAAGCTCTGAATGCAGACGCCAGGTCTCCAGGGAAAACTTTGCATCGGTCAGTGACTCTGATGGAAACATGCCCTAACCGCTGCTGGTAAATGCTTCTGTTTAAGCCGTTGAAATGCTTCGAAGCTGGTGGCGTTATTTATCATCTGTTGGTTACACTGAATCCTCTACCTACACACTCGCCAGCACGGCCTTTTTTGGGCTGATAAAATTATCTGAGCAGCATGGGAAGCTTGTAAAACTGCTTGCTGCCTCACAAATGTCACCTCATCCAGTCTCACAAATGGATGAAAGCAGCAGTAACTCTCTCACGCTGACGTCTGGCTTCCGTAACTTGTGACAGGTGTTTACTGCAGCCCTTAGACACAGAATTACACAAAAGAGAGACAATGTGTAACATCACAATGTGCAGTGTATGAAAGTGTGGCTAGTTCACTCTTACAAAGGTTTCTTATTGGCTAATGTCATTGGATCCGTGAAGAACCTTTAAAATCAATGGAACCTTTTGTTTTGACCAAATGTTCTTATCTTCAAATAATTGAAATTTTCGTCATGCTAAGACAGTATGAGAAACAACATGGAAGCCACCCAGCAAATAGAAATGTTCACACAACTTTTCACTAAAGTTTAAACTAATCTTTTTGGAACATTTTTATAACTTTATTAGTATTTTATATACGACGTCAGAACACTGAGAAAACATTCTCAGACAACATTCTCATCCTTGTCATGAGAACGTTCATCAAGTCCAAATAACATCATGTTGAGAGAAAATATTCTTAGAAGAACATTTTTAGAACCTTCTCATGACGTTGTGTATACTTGTAGGAAACATTTTTCTAACCTAACGTAATCACGACAAGGAAACTGAACATTCTAATGTTCTTAGAATTTTTGGTTTAAATAATGGGTAAAAATTTAATTTAATTTAATTTTGGGTAAAAAAATAAAGTTAGTAGAACAACGTAAGAAATATATTTAAATAACGTTATGATCACGAAAAGAAAACTGCACATTTCTGCATTTTAGAAACATTTCAAAGCAATGTTTTTATAACCTAAATTTGTTACCATAATTCTTATTGTTATATGCCCCAATGTAGTCACATGACCTCATTATGCATGTTTCATTTCCTGTTCTGTTGCAGGAAATAGTTATTTTCATTTTAAATCCAATTTTCTGTACAGATTTAATATTTGGCAGTCCGATTAAAAGAGTCAACAAAGTGATGTTGAAATCACTGTTAATGTTACTTTTAGCTCACTAGAAGTGTCTAATGCATTGCACTGTATATATTTCATGCTATGTGTTCTAGTCGTATACTGCTCATTGACAAATGTAGTAGGTCATGGGGTTATTCTATGCATACAGAAAATTCACATGCACACAACATAGATGGAAACTTGTATTTACACTTAGAGAGTGAAGTCATTACGTCACATCCAAGGGATATGGCTAGGGTTATTTTCACTGAATATTGCAACACTTACAGGTGCATCTCAATAAATTAGAATGTCGTAGAAAAGTTCATTTATTTCAGTAATTCAACTCAAATTGTGAAACTCATGTATTAAATAAATTCAATGCACACAGACTGAAGTAGTTTAAGTCTTTGGTTCTTTTAATTGTGATGATTTTGGCTCACATTTAACAAAAACCCACCAATTCACTATCTCAACAAATTAGAATATGGTGACATGCCAATCAGCTAATCAACTCAAAACACCTGCAAAGGTTTCCTGAGCCTTCAAAATGGTCTCTCAGTTTGGTTCACTAGGCTACACAATCATGGGGAAGGCTGCTGATCTGACAGTTGTCCAGAAGACAATCATTGACACCCTTCACAAGGAGGGTAAGCCACAAACATTCATTGCCAAAGAAGCTGGCTGTTCACAGAGTGCTGTATCCAAGCATGTTAACAGAAAGTTGAGTGGAAGGAAAAAGTGTGGAAGAAAAAGATGCACAACCAACCGAGAGAACCGCAGCCTTATGAGAATTGTCAAGCAAAATCGATTCAAGAATTTGGGTGAACTTCACAAGGAATGGACTGAGGCTGGGGTCAAGGCATCAAGAGCCACCACACACAGACGTGTCTAGGAATTTGGCTACAGTTGTTGTATTCCTCTTGTTAAACCACTCCTGAACCACAGACAACATCAGAGGCGTCTTACCTGGGCTAAGGAGAAGAACTGGACTGTTGTCCAGTGGTCCAAAGTCCTCTTTTCAGATGAGAAAAAGTTTTGTATTTCATTTGGAAACCAAGGTCCTAGAGTCTGGAGGAAGGGTGGAGAAGCTCATAGCCCAAGTTTTACAATTTCAGTTGAATTACTGAAATAAATGAACTTTTCCACGACATTCTAATTTGAGATGTACCTGTATAGAAACAGGAGTTTATCTTGCTGTTTTTCTGTAGCAGCACTTTTCTGCCGTGAGATCTTCTAAAAACATTAAATGAGTTACTCTGCAAAAGGGACAGAAAAATCAACCTGCAGCATATAGAAAAGTATTACAAAAAGGGATCAGTGACTCAAAAGATTAAGACTTGCACTGCAGAAATAGTAATAGTGTAATGGGGTGGAGGTAGTATTGGTAGTGGCTCTATATTAAGCTTGTTTAGGACTACAAATGAGTAGGACTACAAATCCCATGAGTCTAGTTACTATAAAGAGGAAATCAAAGTTTTTTGATCTTCCTCTTTGTGGTACCATGTGCTAAACAGGAGAAGCTGTGTGGCGTGTTTTAAGGCTGTGTGATAACTGAAAAAACTAGTTGCCTTGTGAGCAGTGTGGAAGTAATTTGTGGAGTGTGTTGACTGGAGATACACTGATGGGTGTTTCAGAGAATTGAGTAGAGTTATTCAATAACACAGATGATGCATGATTGCCGTTTACTTTTATTGAGAATATTAGTGGCTTTATGTTGGGTCTCAAGATATGACTTTAAGTGTTACATTATGATGAAGTGGCTTGAATGTATTGTGAGGTTGTGGTTGAATGTATGGTTTTGTTTATTTGTTTTGTTTAAACCAACAAACAACATTGGGGTTCCCAGTTTCTTGTACATGGTTGACTCCGCTAAGGTGAGGGGGAGCAATTTGTAGTGGTTTGAGTTAAGTGAGTGTTGGGTTTTGACACTTGTAGTGATATTTGGTTTTGTTGTGATTGAGTGTATATTCTTTTTCACAGAGGAATTGCCATTTTATATGACTGGGGAACCCTATGGTTGGTAGCGGGTTTAACCTTATTTGTGTTTTCTTTTTGTGTTTTTTGCCACTTCTAATTATCTGTTGTGCCCAATAAATTGTTGTATTTGCAAGGAAACACACTGTGGTTGTTGCCCTTCAATTATATCCTCCCCATCACTGGTGAGGTTACAATAGTAAAAGTAGAAGAGTAAAAGTTTACTATTCCAAAGCCAGCACTGTGATTTCTGTGCATGTCCATTCCTCTCATCTGATTCAATGGCCACATATGGAGAAATCAAGGGTGTTTATTTCATTCGTAAAAAAAACCAGATGACCTTCACCATATGGTTTTGCAAATAGAACCATCTGCCTCATCTTATTGGTTGACCTGCTTTTCCACAGAAAACATGAGCAAATGCACATAAACAAAGAGAAATGTCTGTCTTTGATGACAATAATATTTAAACGTAGCACCTCTGAGTAGAGCTGGGTGTATAATGGTAAACTGGGCAAAAGTAGAAATGTGTCAACCAGAAGAGATTCTGATATACAATTTATACAAAGGTGGGTTGCAAAGGTCTGAGGCCACTAGTGAAGATGCTTCTCTATTGCAGTTTTATAATTTAATGCTTTTTTGTTTGTTTGTTTGTTTCATTGCAAATGAATAGAAATTTGGATTATTTTCACTTAGTGTAAATAGCATCTATAGTTATTTGCACCTAGTGTAAATAGCCGCTGCCATTAAGAAACATGGAGCTAAATGAAAATATAGTGTTAGCTTGCATTACAAGCAAATTGACACATTGCAGAGTTTACATTATGGCTGCCAAACAATGTCCCAAATCGCTGCATTAATAAGGAACTGAAATGCAGATCCAATCAGACATTAGTTCATCTAACATACACCACGCGTGAAAGTAAGTTGATACTCTTTCTTAAATAACAAGTACAGCTCCTTTAAAAAGCAGCAGGTGCATAAAATCAAGCGTACAGTTATGCAATCTTCTTAGACAAACATTTTTGCTATGGGGCCCTTATCTGTTCCTGCATGCATGACAATGTCCCTGTGAGGTCCATGTAGAAATCCTTTATGGAGTCTGGTGGGGAAGAACCTAACTGGCCTGCACAAAATATAAAGCTTACATATGATATGAAACCTCTTTTTCCATTCATTTAGTCTTCTCCAGTCTTCACCGCGGCTATGGGAGGATGAGAGCATTTTCTCCCCGAGGACCATGAATGCCAGATGATGTGTATAGCCAACATTACTTTATGCTTTAGATTAATGGATAGACATTCACTTCCAATTGGAAGATTGTAACACTTGGACAGACAAAACCCCAAAAACCTATGAGGAAAAAATCTCTCAAAGGATTGACACAGACGTCTCATTTAAGCGCAAGACCGCCTTCCCATTCTTAGACACACTCTTCTCTGGACACAAACATAGACTCACCTCACTCTTCAATAGCTGGCAGATGGGAATCGACTGGAGCCAGTGAACCAAGAATGGTGAAGGAAGAATGAAAACCAAAGGAGCAGAAAGCCAAAAGAGGATTTTAGTTTTGTTTTTTGAGAAGGAACATAAAGATTGATGACTGATCCCAGCACTCGTAGTTTACGTGCATGTCTACATCCATAAAGGCAGACATGCAACACATGTTGTGTCTGGCACTGTGTTTTGCATTTTAGAGTTCGTAATTCTCCCCCCAAGCAATGTTACAGATGTTCCGCTTCTTTTACCAATAAAATAATGCACCTTAAAGACTTCATGAAATCAGAAAATCAAGTGGAGTTCAGAGACTTTTGAGCCATGGCCATCTGTACGCTGGTGTACTAGACAAATACAGTAGATGTACACATTTAAAATTTACAGTCATCCATGAAAACTGATTAAAAATATATTTCATTGAGAGCCCTCTAAAACATTCCCTGAAAAATCTCCTCTAGCAATAGCAAAGTCCTGATTCATGACTGTGGTGTCAAATAAAATCTATAGGGCGTTGAAGTGATGATGTATTTTGTAGGCCAACCCGAAAGTTAGCATCACCATGGTTCCCTTGACAAAAAGCCAATGGGAGTTATCCAATGGGTTTTGGATAATTGCAAAAAAAAAAAAAAAAAAAAGCAGCTCTGTGATGAAAGAGTTCATGATTCTTACACTTTCTTCATCATGATGTTCACAAATGAAATGCATTTTGAAGCCCAAGTACAACTGCCAGAATTAAAAAGCTAAACATAGATAAACAAACTAAACACAGCTGTAAACAAACTATCATGGTCACGTGACTTCAACGTCACCACCATTAAGTTTCCAACAGCTCTTTCAGTGTATATAAAAACATTTTCTCTGAATAGTTTAGAATAATTCCGAATAGTTTGCAAGAGTGTGATTATTAATACAAAGAGGGTGTCAAAGGAAGTAGATGAGTTTACCTGTTTGCCGCGACGATGTTTAATGTCCCAGACAAACTCTCTTGTCCCATTTAGCAACCACCTTTTCCAAGACAAATAAGATTCATTTTCCCCATTTATCCAAAAAAAAAAAAAAAAAAAAACACATGCCCAGAAACTATGACAAACCTTCAAAACAAGACATTTGAGATGAAGAAAAACAATTTTAATAGCTCAGCATTACATTGTGAACGACGAAAACAGCGTACTTGTGAATTCTTACGTGGATTCCTGTGTGCATGTGTGGGGGTTTATAACACTGTTTTTATGCAATACTTATCCTGTAACTGACTGTAAACGCGAGCTAGACATCGTTATCTGACAATGTTGACATTAAATCAGATTGAACATGGATCATTCCATGTAGATGTAACAGGTCCCAGGTAAGGGGAATCCACTCTGCATTGTGTTGATATCACTCAACCAAGAAATTTCAGACCTTTCACTGCTTGGCACTGTCTTTATTTTCTGCATAAATGGGAAATATGTTGAAAACATGAATTCTGTGACTCTCTCCATTAAACAACACCATTTAATGCCTCAATGAACTATGAGACAACCTTCGCTCGGAAGTGAACTGAGCGAGCAAATTCATAAAGGAAAATACATTGAGTTAATCTGCTTAACATAAGACAAAATGAATAACCATAACTTGAAATTAATCACAAAGATTGCACACAAAATGACAACATACCTGCATAAATGGGAAATATGTTGAAAACATGAATTCTGTGACTCTCTCCATTAAACAACACCTGTTGGCAAACGAGGAGTAAATACAGCAGGCTAATATGAGCTAATCTCACTCACTCATCGTAAACAGTCATAATCGCAATCATTCACATATACAAATTCATAATACAACATCGCAAAGAATTTTTGACAAAGCACCAAACCGCTTCAATTCAGAATATCTCATCAAATTTCAGTAATATTACCATTTAAAACCTTCTCTCGGCTCAGAAGGAACTGAACTGAGCAAGCAAAGAGCATGTTGCGCGATAAAAGTATATATTCTTAAAGTGACAATGCACTTCCTTCTCACAAAAATCATAAACTTCTTAACTCATAACAATAAAATAATAGATACAATCATATCAAAGAAACAAAATTACATTTATATTTAATAGAAAAAAGGGGGATTCTGAGTGAAAATAACTCACCCCTCCTTATTTTCATCAAAATCTTTCAATGTACCATAAAGACATTTTCAATTAACACACTTTACTGGCACAAGTGAAACATAAATCTTATCCTCGCAATCAACATAGGAGTTACCTCAATTTCAAGGTTTAGGAAAACAGGAGGTTGATCAAGTCTCATATTCCCCTTAAGTTAATGTGACGCCTTATACGCCACACAGCACTTGCACTTAAACTTGACATTTGTCACAAACATTGTTGGTTCATCAAATTTCTAAAAACTTCTGCAATCAATACTCAGTTTAAATCTCTTGAACTCTTAAAACTGGTATCTGCACCATAGATTCAATCAACCTGTTTACAGATTTAACTATTCTCCCAACTCTTGTTTTAATAGGTTTAACAAGCTCGGCATGTGCATCAGCCTGCAGCGATGAATCAGTGCAGAGTAAGTCAGGAGAGGGAGGTAAGTTTTGTGCAATTTCATCTGAATGTTGTGCATGTCTTTCATCTGAAGACAATTCATCGGCAGCACCAGGGTATTGTGTGGTGTCCGTATTCACTGTGTCTGCCACATCTAAATGAAGAGAGGGTACTAAGTCACCATGTACGGCCGTGTCAGCTACTGCACTGAGTGCTATTTCGTCTGAATAATCAAAGGAAGACTGGAATTAACTCTCAGTGGACAAAACTGTTGACATCTCTATCTCTATGCTCTTATCCAGTCCATCATTCCGATCAGACTCTACAAAGATCAACGGCTGATCAGGTTAACTGGAACTCGACCCTTCATGTTATCCCTTTCGGTTGCTGAAAAATTGATAAACACTTGTTTTTTTCTCATATCGATTGCTGTAATGCTTTGCTTGCTGGGGTTTCTAAACCCACCTTAAGTAAGCTGCAGTTGTAACAGGTATAGAAAGTATTATGTTCATGTATATAGAACTATACAAAAATGTTCGAATGTTTACCTGATATGCCTGTCTGTGTGTGTGCACCTTCCCCTTTAAATTTCTGACTGCAATGTTGAACCTAATTTCCTGTCTTTGCACCTCCTCTTCCCTTTCTGCATTGTCTCTGCATGGGAGAGGTGGGTTTCTAATGAGCTCTGATTAATCTAATTTCATATTTTTCTTTTGAACTACTTTTACACTTTAATTTGTCATTTAAATCATATCTGTGAAATTATTTTACCTGTATATTTGATTATTTTCATATTTCCATCAAGTTTGATCAGTTTTCTGTCCGATGTGAACTCGAAGCACATGCTAATTACATTGCACTTTACATTCACACCGTAGATTAAGATTAGATTAAGTTTAAAAGTGTTGCGTTTATAATTTTGTTCAGTGTACATACTCTTATGTCTTATCAGAGAGTAAAAGAAGAGTTGAACCGTCAGCTGATGTCCGTGTGGTTATTCTATCAAAAACACAACTCCGTCTACTCGGTCAGTTCAAAATTCAGCTACTAGAATCCTGACAAGGACCAGGACAAGCGAGCATATCACTCCAGTTTTAGAGTCATTGCACTGGCTCCCTGTCAGGTTTTGGATTGATTTTAAAATTCTCATGCTGACCTAGGGTAAACATACCTATTAAGCACACTTCCATTTTTGAGCTCAGATTATAAAAAGAAAAAATAATTTATTATCCTACTTGATGTCTTATCCAATTGATATGTTTGTTACTATATACCTCCTATAATTTCAAGTCAATCAGAAAATTGTACACTGAAATATGAGTCTCCGTGTGCTCACACTGTCTGGTGGCCATTTTGAAAGCTGTCTAAAAACTTTCACCAAAAGAGGAGCCCCTTAAATGTGCATTTTTTAGATGTTTAAGCCTTTATTTTGGGTAAGTTTCACTACTTACTGTAAAATTAAGAGAGTAATGTTCAGATATTTGCATATTATAACCTGGAACTTGGATGGGGGAAATAATTAGAGTTAGATCCAAAAGATAGTTTTAGCAACGTAACACAGATGCTACAGAACACAGTTAGCTGACTAGCTGTATAAGATTGTGTGCTACGCTAATATATTTCTTCACAGGCATTACTGGCTTGTACACTTAAATCCATAATATTATAAATTGACAGTTTATTGCTGGTCTGTGGTTTTACAGTAAACATCTCTGAATGGCTGGCGTGTGTTCTGAGTTTGAGCTCCATCAAGTTAATTCTTTATCATCTATTTTCTCTCTTAAAATCAATTTTATACACCACCATTTTTGTTTCTATAACGTGTGAATATATCCCCTATCGCATTCTACAACAAAAACAATCAGAGCGCATTATCACTATTTTATTTGGAGTTCCCGAATCCGAATTGGCTTATAGCCCATTAGCATCGCCAGCGTGGTTGCCGCTAATCTCGCTTACACTGCTAATACTCTATTCACACTCATTACCATTGTTTCACTGTTACTTGCTTTAATGGTGGATCTGTGTCTACCTTTGAGTGCAGGCGAGGACGCGTTCAGCTCGAGATGGAGGCCATGGAGAAGCAGATCCACGACCTGGTGGAGAAGCAGGCCAAGCTGAGAGAGCGGGCGAGCTGTGCTGGAAACATCCCGGGCTGATGCTCACAAGTCCGGGGTAAGTATACAGCGCGCTGCTAACACTCCCACCACCTCTACTCCGTGTGTTTCTCTGCACAGGCCCCAATCCTCCCAGATGTCCTTCACTCTGGTGCCGGGACACGACGGTGCACGACTCTCCCCCTCCACTGCCTCCGGCCTTCGAGATCTCCTCCCAAAACCGCTTCGCTCCCCTCCACGAGATGGAACGCATTGTGACTAGAGCATCGGCGCTGTCGTACTGCACGCGGGGGTTAACGACACCAAGCTGCAGCAGACGGAGACTTCAGGACGATCATCGTGTCAGGACCTCTTCCCATGTATCAATGAGAACACAAAAGGTTCAGTAGACTTTTTGCTTTAAACGAATGGTTATTGTCATGGTGTAAAGAACAGAAACTACTCTTTGTTAATAACTGGAATCTTTTCTGGGAGCGTCCTAGGCTTTTCCGTGCTGATGGCCTGCACCCCAGCAGAGTCGGAGCGGAACTCTTGTCGGACAACATCTCCAGGACGCTACGCTTCATATGACTAGTAAGAAAATTCTCAAATAACTGCTATGATGACTTTTGTTCTACCCACTTAAATAATAAAAATTGTCGAATCTATAAAGATTGTGTCTGTTCCCTGAATAGTGAGGTCAAAATCTAAATTTAATGCAGGATCTAGAAAAAATCTGATTGTGATTAAACCAGAAAAATGCTAAATAAATGAACAAAAACAATTTTTAAAGCTTGGGCTCCTAAACATTAGGTCACTCACACCCAAAGCAGTTAATGTAAATGAAATGATCACAGATAATAGTTTTGATGTACTCTGTTTGGCTGAGAGAACACATTTCAGCTTATGTTTCTTTTTTTCTGTTGTAAATGTTTGTTGCACATTTTGATGCCTGATGACAGGGGTAGAGGACTCCCACATAAAGCACCGTCATGATAATAGCGTTCCATCCAGAGCCAAACTGTTTCTAGTTTTGGTTTTGTTAAAATCCACCATGGAAAACACACTGCATATGAATTTGAATTTGGGGAAGCCTCAGTGTTTTATATGGGAGCCCCCTACCCCTGTCTTCAAGATGTGCAACAAACACAACAGAAAAAAAAAATTCATAAGCTGAAATGTGTTCTCTCTCTCTCTTTCTCACACACACACACACACACACACACACACACACAGAGAGCTTGACATACATATTCAGGACAAGTTCTGTAATCCTACTGTGTGTGTACAGTATGTACATTGAGCACTGCTGTTCAGTTGGCATTTTTGGGGCCAAATTTCTTTGTATTTTTTATCCTTTTTTAAATATGTAAAACAATTTCTTTTTTTTGGATGAATTTGTCTGTCTTTCATCAGATTCACCAACTGTTATAACATCTCTAGTACTTTCCTTTCAGGAAGCCAAAGCTAAGTTAAAGCTTCTGGTAGCAAAGCAGTTGGGGATTTTTTTTTTTTTTTTTTAACTGCATCAATAATACTTTAGCACGAATTTGGCTATATTCTCCAACATCAGCTCTCACTATCTTTTCACAGGCAAGTGATTTCGTAGAGGAATCTTAAAATCTAAAAAAAATAAATAAAGGGGTTACCTACAGCATTCATCGGATCTTTCTCTTCCAACTTACACTCCATGTGTGCGCACATCCATGTTGCTGTCAGGGATTCATCACAATCACCACAGTCACCTGAATACTAATCACCCACACCTGCTGTCACCAATCAAGCCACACTATTAACACACACACATCCCAACCTCTCATTAGGGCTTTTCACACTTGAAATTGTTAACCCTGGGTCATCCTAAACCCCGTATAAGCGGAATCCTGGGTTATCTGTAATCATGTTTCACACTGCTCATACTATGCCTAGGGTTAACTGTTAACCCTGGGTATTCATTAACAGACGTTTCACACTGTACATTCCTAAACCCCAGTTAATGTTCTTATTTGCGTATTTGCGGTGTCACTGTCTCTGATTGGACGAACAGCAGTCAGCCTGTTTACACGGCTTCTCCCGCGTCTTGCCAGTTATTAAAAACGTTGCCGCTTACGTCTTTAGATCAGCGAAGATTGAGGAACAGCTGATCAGCTGTACAGGCAGGGATAGCCATTTTTAAATAAATTTAGTAGCAGAGCTACTGCAAGCGATTTAGTGCTGTAAATCCATTTATCCTATAGAGCGCAGGTCATGGTTGCTTAGCAACGGCAGCTGCCATGGGAGTGCAAGCTACAGGCTTTGGAAAGAAAGAGAATTAAACACGTTTTTAGGCGCGAAATGTGAACGGCCTCATGACGCACAAAGGCAAACAAAGACAAAAGTACAAAAGAACGAAAACAAGGAGCAAAGTATGTGAATTATAATCTTCTAACCGGCTGCAGTTTACACGACGCGCGTTTCCTGTTACTGACGAGCCTCGCTGCTCAATTTCTGATTGGCTGGCTGTTGCCAAGCGTCCAGCAGCAAGCAAACACCGCTCCGTTTCACACTGAACAAACTTAGCACCACAATGTGGGATTAACACCACAAATGCGGTGCTAACCCTGCTCTGGAGCAAGGTTTCATAACCCCGGGTAAAATGCGGTGTTAACACCGCTTTCAAATTACAGGTGTGAAACGTGTCTTTACCCGGGGTTAAAAGCGGTGTTTAGAACGACGATAACCCAGGGTTAAGCGCAGTGTGAAAAGCCCTATTGTCCGGTCTACTGTTCACCTACACAGACTGCTCTGGACTCCCCAAAGAATTACCTACCTGGTATACTTACCCTTGGACACTCTCCGCCAATCCTCCTACGAATCCTGTTGTTCCCGCTCCAAGATCCCCCACCAACCTGCAAGAGAAAACACATCAGCAAGATCACAGCTAAGCACTCTGAATCCTACACTGTCTTGCTCACTCACCTGCCTTTTGCCTCTCCCGTTCCAGTTTCCCAATTCCCCTTCAATAAACCATCCTGTTTGTCACTTACCTGTTGTCTCTGGCCTTGCTTTGTGACAGTTGCTTAGTAACGAACCCAATTGCGGCAGAATCACATAATTTAAACGCAAACAACAACATCCTAATTTCTGATTGGCTGGTAGGTGGCATTTAACTCTGTATAACTCGAGAGTTGAGAGAGCTATGAACTCGGCAGAAAACTTACCTCCGTATTCCCTCATCTATTAATTGTATAGTAATTGTAGCGTGACAAGTTATCCCTTCTCAGCGTGAGAAATACAAGGTGTGGCGTGAGAGCGTGTGAACTGGTTGAAATGCGTGGGTCTCACGGTGAATGGACATACGCCCTGGACATATGGTTATCCACATGCTAGCGATAACCTGTAACATTACAGTATAATTACCCAACGATATAATTGCGAGAGAAAGTATTGGAATATATTTTTTGAGCAGTTTAATACCTTATGAGCAGTTGACTTATGCTAATGGATGGACTGCTATGTTAATAAGTGCTGTCATTCTGTTACGTTTATTATATTAATATGTTACAATCATTATAAGGCTTGAGTTAAGATAGCCTATCTTTAAATAAATTAAACAGTTTGTTATCATACAGATTAAAAGCGTGAATGGTCTCTGTCTCTCTCTTTCTCTGTTTATGAGTGTGTAACACTAGCCTAATAACCTGACATGCGTGCATGCATACAGGAAAGGGGTGCTATTTTCAAATAATCTAATAATAATCTAATAATTCCCAGCGATTTTCGAATATTACTTTTGCTTGAAATGCCCATTACTAGTATGCACAATATTATGTGCAAATTGAAATGTAGACTAAGTATGTGTGTTAGATACATAAGTGTATAAATAGTGTGTGTTCCACAATTATTGTCAGGTGTTCATGAGGTGGATTGCCTGAGGGAAGAAACCGTTCCTGTGCTGGTCGTTCTGGTGCTCAGAGCTCTGTAGCATCAACCAGACGGCAGCAGTTCAAAGAGGGAGTGTGCTGGATGTGAGGGGTCCAGAGTGATTTTGCCAGCCCTTTTGCTCACTCTGGATGAGTACAGTTCTTGGAGAGTGGGGAGGGGTGTACCAATGATTCGCTCAGCAGTCTGGACTACCCTCTGTAGTCTTCTGAGGTCAGATTTGGTAGCTGAGCTGAACCAGACAGTTATTGAAGTGCAGAGGACAGATTCAATGATGGCGGAGTAGAACTGTTTCAGCAGCTCCTGTGGCAAGTACAACCTCTGCTGGGCCTTTTTAACAATGGAGTCTATGTGAATTTCCCACTTCAGGTCCTGAGAAATCGTGGTGCCCAGGAATCTGAATGACTCCACTGTCGTTACAGTACTGTTCATAATGGTGAGTGGGGGGAGTGCAGGGGGGTTTCTCCTGAAGTCCACAATCATCTCCACTGTTTTGAGCATTTTGAGCTCCAGGTTGTTAAGACTGCACCAGACAGCCAGCTCCTTAACCTCCTGTCTGTAAGCAGACTCGTCACCGTCCTGAATGAGGCCGATAAGTGTGGTGTGGTCTGCAAACTTCAGGAGCTTGACAGAGGGGTCTTTAGATCTGCAGTCGTTGGTGTACAGGGAGAATCGCAGTGGGGAGAGCTGAGTTCATTTGGCCAGGAGGAGGTTTGGAATGATAGTGTTAAAGGCCGAGCTGAAGTCCACAAACAGGATCCTCACATAAGTCCCTGGTCTGTCTAGATGTTGCAGATGTAGTGCAGTCCCATGTTGACTGCATCGTCCACAGACCTGTTTGCTCTGTAGGCAAACTGAAGAGGATCCATTAAGGGTCCAGTAATGTCCTTCAGGTGGGCCAGCACCAGTTTTTCAAAAGACTTCATGACCACAGACGTTAGAGCCACAGGCCTGTAGTCATTTAGTCCTGTAATTTTGGATTTCTTTGGGATAGGGATGATGGTGGAGCGTTTGAAGCATGAAGGGACTTCGCACAGCTCCAGTGATCTGTTGAAGATCTGTGTGAAGATGGGGGCCAGCTGGTCAGCACAGGATTTCAGACAGACTGGTGTAACACAATCTGTGCTTGGTGCTTTTTTCCTTTTCAGCTTCCTAAAGACCTGGCGCACCTCATCTTCGCTGATCTGAATTGCAGGTGTGGGGGAAAGGGGGGTTGCTGGAGGTGTTAATGGTTGTGTGGAGAGGTGTTCAGGGCGGGTGTGGGGTGTTTTTTCAAACCTGTAGTAGAAGTCATTCAGATTGTCTGCCAGTTGTTGATTCTCCACAGTGCTAGGGGATACTGTCTTGTAGTTGGTGATCTCTTTCAGACTTTCCACACTGATGCTGAGTCACTGGAAGAGAATTGAATCCTTTTTTTTCAGAATAATTCCTTTTTGCCACTCTGATCTCCTTTTCCAGTGTGTATTTGGCCTGTTTATACAAGACTTTGTCCCCCTTCCTGTAAGCATCTTCTTTGGCCTGACGGAGCTGTCTGAGTTTTGCAGTGAACCATGGTTTGTCGTTGTTGTAGGTTAAATGAGTCCTGGTAGGAATGCACATATCTTCACAGAAACTGATATAATGGAGTACCACAAGAATCTGTCCTAGGTCTTCTGCTATTTTCAATATACATGTTGCCCCTTGGTAATATTATTAGAAAATATGGGGTTGGTTTCCATTGTTATGCTGATGATGCTCAACTATATATCTCAACAAGACCAGATGAAACTTCTAAATTATCTAAGCTAACAGAGTGTGTTAAAAATGTTAAAGATTGGATGACCAATAATTTTCTCCTATTCAATTAAGATAAGACAGAGATACTTCTTATTGGACCAAAAAACAGTACACAGAATCTCTTGGATTACAATTTGCAACTAGGCGGATGTACTGTTACTTCCTTTACAGTTAAAAATCTGGGTGTTATATTAGACAGCAACTTGTCTTTTGAAAATCATATCTCCAATATTACAAAAACAGCATTCTTCCATCTTAGAAACATTGCCAAGTTACAAAACATGTTACCTGTTTCGATGCAGACAAGCTAATTCATGCATTCATAACCTCTAGACTGGACTATTGTAATGCACTGCTAGCTGGTTGTCCTGCATCTTCAATAAACAAGCTACAGGTAGTCCAAAATGCAGCGGCTAGAGTCCTTACCAGGTCAAGAAAATATGATTATATTACCCCAATTTTACTGTCTCTGCACTGGCTACCTTATCAGTACTTCCGTATCACTTACAAAATATTATTACTTGCCTATGGTAGTCTTCTACCACGCTACAATCCAACCCGCTCCCTAAGGTTGCAAAACTCTGGACTTTTGGTAGTACCTAGGATAGCAAAGTCCACTAAAGGAGGTAGAGCTTTTTCACATTTGGCTCCCAAACTCTGGAATAACCTTTCTGTTTAAATCGGGCGTGTCTCACTCGTCCTTAAAAGTGAAACTGTGGGCTCTTTGATCGCCCCCTGGTGGCTGGCTGCAGTAAAGGTCATAAACCCCACCCTCTCCATGTAAACGAATGGGACTTCAGTCAAAATAAAAAAATAAATTACACTTCCAATACAATTTTCCGAAATATGGTTTTGGTCATTTAAGGTAGTTGTTATCACGCTGATATATGTTCAATTGTTCGTTTTTGTGATACGTTTGATTTTAGCTAGTAATTTGATGCTATAAAAACGGGGTGTGTCGTTATGGTTGATTGGGTCTGCAGGAGTATGGGCGGGAGTTTGATTCCGTGGTTCCACCTCATGACTCTACTGCGCAGACTCTGGCTCCAAACAAATCTCTACTGCGCAGATTCAGGCTCCAAATGACGTCATTTACTCAAGATGGCAGCGGCTTCACTTTTCTGCTTCACTTTTCTATAGTGGAAGGAAGTGGAGACACGTCGGCCATCTTTTTTTACAGTCTATGGTTTAAATCTAGATTAAAGACATCTCTTTAGCCAAGCATTCACATAATGCATCATATAATCTTGTACTGCAGTTATATCTGATCAAAAGCGCATGATTATTTAGCTTGGGTTGAACAAATAATTTTTGCTTGAATGGAGCAGCAGCTATGCTAATTATGTCTCTATTTGTTTCTCTGTTTCTGCCACGGGATGTAACTAGGAATTAAAGAACACTAGGAATCCTGCAACACCTGGACAAATCAAGGACTTATGTGAGGATCCTGTTTGTGGACTTTAGTTCGGCCTTCAACACCATCATCCCTACACTCCTCCAGACCAAACTAACCCAGCTCTCTGTCCCTAGCTCTATCGGTCAGTGGATCACCAGCTTTCTGACAGATAGGCAGCAACTAGTGAGACTGGGGAAATTCATGTCAAACAGCCGCTCCACCAACACTGGTGCCCCTCAGGGATGTGTTCTCTCCCCACTGCTCTTCTCTCTGTACACCAACGACTGCACCTCAAGAGACCCCTCTGTCAAGCTCCTGAAGTTTGCATATGACACCACACTCATCGGACTCATCCAGGACGGTGACGAGTCTGCCTACAGACAGGAGGTTAAAGAGCTGGCTGTCTGGTGCAGTCTAAACAACCTGGAGCTCAACACGCTCAAAACAGTGGAGATGATCGTGGACTTCAGGAGAAACCCCCCTGCACTCTTCCCACTCACCCTCATAGACAGCAATGTGACTGCAGTGGAGACATTCAAGTTCCTGGGATCCATCATCTCTCAGGACCTGAATAGGGACACTCACATCAACTCCATAGTAAAAAAAAGCCCAACAAAGTTTGTACTTCCTTCGCCAGCTGAGGTAGTTTAACCTGCCACAGGAGCTGCTGAAACAGTTCTACTCAGCCATTGAGTCTGTCCTGTGCACTTCAATAACTGTCTGGTTTGGCTCAGCTACAAAATCAAGGATCAGAAGACTACAGAGAATGGTTCGGACTGCTGAACGGATTATACATCCATAGAGAGGAAAAGGGCTCAGAAAATCACTCTGGATCTGGATATATACAATATATAAATATATTGGAGAAACTTAATTTCCTGTAAAGCTGCTTTGCAACGATTTGTATTGTAAAAAGCCTATACAAATAAACTTGAATTGAATTACAGTGCTGTAATTTTTCTACTATGAATATCATACAGCTTCAGTGTGACATCAATAAGAAAAAGTATAATTTTTATAGATATTGTTAATAATAGTTGTTCATATTAAAATATGAACTTAATACATGACCTAGACTATTTATTTGGCAAAATCCTGTCCTTTTAATAAATATTACATGAAATATATAAAAAATTGCTGCTTCTCCAATTAAGCTCAGTGTGCTCCCTTTAAACTCTTCCACATTGAACATCTATGTAAATACTTCATAAGCAGACTGTAACTATAAACTGATGGTTGTCACTTTAAGTTAAGTTAATCGATTTTCTATGGATTCTGTCAACTCAAATTTGCAGACTGGCTCTGACCTTTGGCAACTAGCATCAACTTATCCAGACTGTAAATCGGTGGAAAATCAGGGGGAAAAATGTGAAGTGTTCTCCAGCCTTAAGAGACTATAGACAAGTTGAAATCCATTTAAAAAGAGGCTTCATTATGAGGCTAGTTTCTGTGGTCATCCCCATGAATTAAATGTTTTATTGGTTTGTTTTATTTGATTGTTGAATGTGTTACTTAGCTGAACGTGGACAAGTCAAGATGTTGCAATGTGCTTAGATGACTTAGATGAATATATAACTGATCAAATTGAATGCCTTGTTACTTGATTTTAGTGTTCTGTTTTTTTTTTTTTTTTTTTGTGATTGACTTTGTAACTTAAAAAAATATATATTTTTCAATTATTATTTAAAAAGGTTGTTTAAAATAAACAAGAATTTTTAATAAAACATGATGTGAGCTTAATGGGAACGGGTGTGCTTAAAGGGTACAAAAATGTACCCATTAAGCACAGCCAGACTTTTTTTATTTAATGATGTATATCTTTATTGAAATGCTTTTGTCATTTAAAATAAAATTTAATATTTTTGTGTGAGAGATTAATATTTTATTTTAACATAACATTTTGTACTGAAACCAATATCTTATGCACTAAAAGATTATGATTTAGATTTTAGATTTAGATTTTGGTGAGCTTAATAGGTACATTTACCCTATAAGGCTTTGCATGGTTTGGCACCACATTATTTGTCTCAACTGTTAACTGTTTATACTCCAAGTCACAATCTCCATTCCTCAGACTCTGGTCTTTTAGTGGTACCCCCTACTCGTTTACAATCTAAGAGTGATCAGGCCTTTTCTTCTTGTGCACCAAAACTCTTGAGTTCTCTTCCTTCTGAGATCAGACAGGCTGAATCTTTTATTGTTTTCAAATCTGCTCTTAAAACATATTTTTTCAGAATAGCTTAAGTGATTTCTTTGTGTCATATGGATGGTTTATTCTACTTTTTAATTGTTATTATTGCCATTATTTTTATTTTTTATCTTTTTTTCTGTGTAAAGCGCTTTGAGATGTACCTTTAAAGGCGTTATAGAAAATAAAGTTTATTAATGTTATTATTATTCATCAATACCAGGAATCGGCAAGTTCACTTCCAGCAAAAGATTCCTGTGTACAACATTCGTGCGGCCTGTTGCATCCTTTATCTTATAAACATGGATGTCAGGATTCACATCAACAACAGTGAACCCATTTGTCAGCCAACTTCCTTTTTCTCCGTTCTGACTTGTTAGCGACCAATACTTGCTCTCCCACTGACAAGTGAGTGCCTTTCACAGGCTTGTTGTACTGATGAGCTTGATGTTGTTGCTCGACAGATGAATGCTTCTGAGCAATATGCATAGCATTTTTCAAGTAGGACAGCAAAGACTTGGCATAAGAGTCATAATCGGCAACTTCAGGGTTATCAAGTACCTGGTTGAACATGATGTCAATTGGAAGTCTGGGTATGCAGCCGAACATCAGAAAGAAGGGTGCATAACCTGTGGTTTAGTGCACAGTCGCGTTGTAGGCAAATGTGAGGGTTTGGATCTGCTGTGGCCATTAGTGCTTTGCCTTCAAGGGGAGTGATCGAAGCATGCCACCCAATGTTCTATTAAAGCGCTCCGTGCCACCATTGCCCATTGGGTGGTAAGCTGTTGTGTGAGATTTCACAACACCAGCCAGACGAAGAAGCTCGGCTATGAGGTTGCTCTCAAAATTGGTGCACTGGTCAGAGTGTATTCGTTCTGGTAATCCGTAGATACAAAACACACTGTCCCAAAGCTTTCTCGCAACTTGCTTTGCTGTTTGATTGGTGCAAGGGAATGTGTGAGCAAGTTTGGTGAAGGGGCTGGCCGGCCACACCTGAAACCAATCCAAAGACGTGGATATAAGCACGCCAGGGACGGAGAAGGGTGAGATATGACTCCGGTATACGTATCGCTAACTTCCCTCTCCCTCTGCCACAGAGAGCAGCGTGTGACCGGCCATCCCACAGCACCCAGACTGCACGGACACCAGACCCTCACTCACGCAGAGCACGGAAGAAATGGCTGATCCTGGAGCACGACGATCTCACCCACGAGCACTACGGCACGCTTGCACCTACAATAAACGCACCCTGTACATCACATCATCTCTAACTTCCAGCTTATTCCACTGTTTTAACAGTCTCAGCACTTGCGCACTGGCACCATGTCTTTCTCTTCTTGATGGACATCTCCGTTTAATCAGACATGACAACACTTTGGCTATTGTTGGGTCTTCCTGTTGGCTTTGTCTAAGCTCCTAGGCAGAGAACACTGGTAAAGTTTCCTGGCAACCTGAAATCTTTTGAACATAGTGGACTAAATTAAAGGCTCTGGACTCTGCTCCATCTGTCCAACTGCAGTGAGACTGACAAAGAGCTCTGATTTCATCCATGTCAAAGCCTGATCCTTGTGAAAGACTCCTCTTGGACTGATTGGACTGAACTTGACTACTGAGCCTGAAAACATCGTGAACACAGTCTTCGCCACGCCACTGCACTCCTGCATTAAAGAAGAATACAGCTCATTCAACAGTCTCTGCCCAATTGGTTTAACAAAGGGGTCGTGGCTCAAAGCGTCTGCTACCACATTCGCTTTTCCGGGCAAGTGTTTCAGGTCGAACGTGTATGATGCAAGTTTTGAAACCCACCTCAACTCATATGCATCAAGTTTTGGCTTAGTTAGGAGGTAAGTGAGAGGGTTATTATCTGTCCAGATGGTAAATTTAGGCCTTTCAGCCAATGGCTGAACTTCTCACATACACTCCACTTTACAGCCATAAATTCCAGTCTGTGAGCTGGATATTTGCGCTGTGATGCACTGAGGGTCTTGCTTGCGAAAGCAATCGGTCTGGATCGGAGTTCCCCTTTGGTCACTTGCGACAACACAGCCCCTAAGCCGTCCAATGAGGCATTGACAGAAAGAATGAAGGGCTCATTGAAATCTCGATGAGCAAGCATGACACTCTCCAGCAAAGCAGCCTTGAGTTGGTCAAAAGTGACCTGACACTCTGTTGTCCAATCTGAAAGGGCAAGTTTACGGTAAGTGCCTTGAAATTTCCTATCCTTGGACAACTTTCCTCTTCTTTTCTGTCCAGCTGTAAGACTTTTTTAATTTTTTATTTGATTTGATTTAATTTATTATTTTTAAATTGAATCTCTCAACATTTTACACAAGTAGCCAGGTGGTGAAGACAAGAAAAAGAAACTAAATTGCAATCGCTGCTTGCACTCTTCGCTGCCTGCGACATAACTTGCAGTCCACACAAATCAAGCATGTTGCCAGTGGAGACAAGACTCTGTGGTGGTTAAACGATTAAAACTAATTTAGTACTATAACATACAGGGTCCTGCAATCTGTAAGGAAAAGACAAGACCCGCAAATCTGTGGCCACAGAACAGCAGAATATGAACGCAATGCACAAAGTCTCTCATTAAGTGCTTTTAAACCTCCCATAGAAAACCATAAACACTTAGTATGGCTTAATATGTTAAGATAGTGCTATTAAAAGATCAAATTCAATATATAGTTTATTAATTTAATGTACTACAAGGCAAGCATATGGCCATGAACACATCGAGCAAACTTTCACTGTTTGGTCTTTATAATCTTAGTCCATTATGCCACATTATGCCACATTATGCCACATTATGCCACATTATGCCACATTATGCCACATTATGCCACATTATGCCACATTATGCCACATTATGCCACATTATGCCACATTATGCCACATTATGCCACATTATGCCACATTATGCCACATTATGCCACATTATGCCACATTTTGTGGTATGGGAGGAAAACATAACATATACACTGAACAAAATTCTAAACGCAACATTTTTGTTTTTGCCCCATTTTCATGAGCTGAACTCAAAAATCTAAGACTTTTTCTATGTACACAAAATCTGTCTAAATCTGTGTTAGTAAGCACTTCTTCTTTGCCGAGATACTCCATCCACCTCACAGGTGTGGCATATCAAGATGCTGATTAGACAGCATGATTATTGCACAGGTGTGCCTTAGGCTGGCCACACACCTGAAACCAATCCAAAGACGTGGATATAAGCACGCCAGGGACGGAGAAGGGTGAGATATGACTCGTATACGTATCGCTAACTTCCCTCTCCCTCTGCCACAGAGAGCAGCGTGTG
Source organism: Onychostoma macrolepis (assembly GCF_012432095.1). Classification (NCBI taxonomy): domain Eukaryota; kingdom Metazoa; phylum Chordata; class Actinopteri; order Cypriniformes; family Cyprinidae; genus Onychostoma; species Onychostoma macrolepis. The sequence goes on from NC_081174.1 coordinate 29,052,698, forward strand.
ACCGGCCATCCCACAGCACCCAGACTGCACGGACACCAGACCCTCACTCACGCAGAGCACGGAAGAAATGGCTGATCCTGGAGCACGACGATCTCACCCACGAGCACTACGGCACGCTTGCACCTACAATAAACGCACCCTGTACATCACATCATCTCTAACTTCCAGCTTATTCCACTGTTTTAACAGTCTCAGCACTTGCGCACTGGCACCATGTCTTTCTCTTCTTGATGGACATCTCCGTTTAATCAGACATGACAACACTTTGGCTATTGTTGGGTCTTCCTGTTGGCTTTGTCTAAGCTCCTAGGCAGAGAACACTGGTAAAGTTTCCTGGCAACCTGAAATCTTTTGAACATAGTGGACTAAATTAAAGGCTCTGGACTCTGCTCCATCTGTCCAACTGCAGTGAGACTGACAAAGAGCTCTGATTTCATCCATGTCAAAGCCTGCTCCTTGTGAAAGACTCCTCTTGGACTGATTGGACTGAACTTGACTACTGAGCCTGAAAACATCGTGAACACAGTCTTCGCTCACGCCACTGCACTCCTGCATTAAAGAAGAATACAGCTCATTCAACAGTCTCTGCCCAATTGGTTTAACAAAGGGGTCGTGGTTCAAAGCGTCTGCTACCACATTCGCTTTTCCAGGCAAGTGTTTCAGGTCAAACGTGTATGATGCAAGTTTTGAAACCCACCTCAACTCATATGCATCAAGTTTTGGCTTAGTTAGGAGGTAAGTGAGAGGGTTATTATCTGTCCAGATGGTAAATTTGTGGCCTTTCAGCCAATGGCTGAACTTCTCACATACACTCCACTTTACAGCCATAAATTCCAGTCTGTGAGCTGGATATTTGCGCTGTGATGCACTGAGGGTCTTGCTTGCGAAAGCAATCGGTCTGGATCGGAGTTCCCTTTGGTCACTTGCGACAACACAGCCCCTAAGCCGTCCAATGAGGCATTGACAGAAAGAATGAAGGGCTCATTGAAATCTCGATGAGCAAGCATGACACTCTCCAGCAAAGCAGCCTTGAGTTGGTCAAAAGCGACCTGACACTCTGTTGTCCAATCTGAAGGGGCAAGTTTACGGTAAGTGCCTTGAAATTTCCTATCCTTGGACAACTTCCCTCTTCTTTTCTGTCCAGCTGTAAGACTTTTTTATTTTTTTATTTGATTTGATTTAATTTATTATTTTTTAAATTGAATCTCTCAACATTTTACACAAGTAGCCAGGTGGTGAAGACAAGAAAAAAGAAACTAAATTGCAATGTCACTTGCAATCGCTGCTTGCACTCTTCGCTGCCTGCGACATAACTTGCAGTCCACACAAATCAAGCATGTTGCCAATGGAGACAAGACTCTGTGGTGGTTAAACGATTAAAACTAATTTAGTACTATAACATACAGGGTCCTGCAATCTGTAAGGAAAAGACAAGACCCGCAAATCTGTGGCCACAGAACAGCAGAATATGAACGCAATGCACAAAGTCTCTCATTAAGTGCTTTTAAACCTCCCATAGAAAACCATAAACACTTAGTATGGCTTAATATGTTAAGATAGTGCTATTAAAAGATCAAATTCAATATATAGTTTATTAATTTAATGTACTACAAGGCAAGCATATGGCCATGAACACATCGAGCAAACTTTCACTGTTTGGTCTTTATAATCTTAGTCCATTATGCCACATTATGCCACATTTTGTGGTATGGGAGGAAAACATAACATATACACTGAACAAAATTCTAAACGCAACATTTTTGTTTTTGCCCCCATTTTTCATGAGCTGAACTCAAAAATCTAAGACTTTTTCTATGTACACAAAAGGCATATTTCTCTCAAATATTGTTCACAAATCTGTCTAAATCTGTGTTAGTAAGCACTTCTTCTTTGCCGAGATACTCCATCCACCTCACAGGTATGGCATATCAAGATGCTGATTAGACAGCATGATTATTGCATAGGTGTGCCTTAGGCTGGCCACAATAAAAGGCCATTCTAAAATGTGCAGTTTTATCACACAGCACAATGCCACAGATGTCGCAAGTTTTGAGGGAACGTGCAATTGGCATGCTGACTGCAGGAATGTCCACCAGAGCTGTTGCCCGTGAATTGAATGTTCATTTCTCTACCATAAGCCGTCTCCAAAGGCGTTTCAGAGAATTTGGCAGGACATCCAACTGGCCTCATAACCGCAGACCACGTGTAACCACACCAGCCCAGGACCTCCACATCCAGCATCTTCACCTCCAAGAACGTCTGAGACCAGCCACCCGGACAGCTGCTGCAGCAATCGGTTTGCATAACCAAAGAATTTCTGCATAAACTGTCAGAAACCGTCTCAGGGAAGCTCATCTGCATGCTCGTCGTCCTCATCGGGGTCTCGACATGACTGCAGTTCGTCGACGTAACCGACTGGAGTGGGCAAATGGTGTCACATTCGATGGTGATGGTATGGGCAGGCGTATGTTATGGACAACGAACACAGGTGCATTTTATTGATGGCATTTTGAATGCACAGAGATACCGTGACGAGATCCTGAGGCCCATTGTTGTGCCATTCATCCACGACCATCACCTCATGTTGCAGCATGATAATGCATGGCCCCATGTTGCAAGGATCTGTACACAATTCCTGGAAGCTGAAAACATCCCAGTTCTTGCATGGCCAGCATACTCACCGGACATGTCACCCATTGAGCATGTTTGGGATGCTCTGGATCGGCGTATACGACAGCGTGTTCCAGTTCCTGCCAATATCCAGCAACTTTGCACAGCCATTGAAGAGGAGTGGACCAACATTCACCTAAGGCACACATGCTCAATAATCATGCTGTCTAATCAGCATCTTGATATGCCACACCTGCGAGGTGGATGGATTATCTCGGCAAAGGAGAAGTGCTCACTAACACAGATTTAGACAGATTTGTGAACAATATTTGAGAGAAATAGGCCTTTTGTGTACATAGAAAAAGTTTTAGATCTTTGAGTTCAGCTCATGAAAAATGGGGGCAAAAACAAAAGTGTTGCATTTATAATTTTGTTCAGTGTACATTATATTAATAAACTGTATATTAAATTTGATCTTTTAATAGCACTATCTTAACACATTAAGCCATATTAAGTTTTTATGGTTTTCTACGGGAGGTTTAAAAGTGCTTAATGAGAGCATTGCGTTCATATTCTTCTGTTCTGTGGCCACGGATTTGCGGGTCTTGTCTTTTTCTCTTACAGATGACTTGCAGGACCCTGTATGATATAGTACTAAATTAGTTTTAATCATTTAACCACCAGCATCTTGTTTCCATTGGCAACACGCACGATTTGTGTGGATTGTTGACGTTGTAGGCGGCGAAGAGTGCAAGCGCCGATTGCAAGTGACTTTGTAATTTAGTTTATTTTTTCTTGTCTTCACCACCTGGCTACTTGTGTAAAATGTTGAGAGATTCAATTTAAAAATATTAATTTAATTTAATTTAATTTAATTTAATTTAATTTAATTTAATTTAATTTAATTTAATTTAATTTAATTTAATTTAATTTAATTTAAAAAAGACTGCAAGTGACATCACTTGCGGAAGTGCAGGTGCCTGAGAGTGCAAGTCTGAAAATGCAAGTGCATGTCTGCAGCCAGACCCTACCTCCACTTTTGCTGGATCAACAGACACACCTCCACTGTCAATGATATGGCCAAGGAATTTGACTTGTCTTTGAAGAAGATGACACTTTTTAGTCATACTTTTTTTTTCAGCCTCTGAAACACTGTGTGCAGCCTGGACAGAGCCTCACTTTCTGATGGTGCAAAGACAAGAAGATCATCAAGGTAGTACAAAAGCTTTGAAAACTTAATGTCTCTGGAAAATCCAAGCATCATCCTCATGAAGGAAGCTGGACTATTACAAAGCCCTTGCGGCATACGATTATATTCATGAAGGCCTATAGGTGTTGTGAAAGCCGTATATATTTCTTGTCCTCTTCATTCATTGGGATATTATAAAACCCTGACGTGATGTCCATTGTGCTGAAGAAGCAATTTCCTCTGAGCATGGCAAGGCAGTCAGCCTGGTGAGGCAAAGGGTGTGCATCTTTTATGGTTCTGGTGTTTAACCATCTGAAGTCTGTGCAAATACGCAACCCACCGTCCTTCTTCCACAACATCACTAATGGTGATGCGTACTCACTTTAAGAGTTCCTGATGATACCTCTTTCTTCCATATCAGTGTGAACTTGCCTTAATTTTTCATAGTGGGCAGGACGTACTTGCATATAAGGCAAGCAAAAGGGTCGATCATCAGTGAGTTGTATACGGTGCACATATCCCTTGGCTTCACCACAGTCCAATTGGTGTTTGGAGAAGATGTCTTGATAGTCAGCTAGTAACTGGGTTAGTTTAGATTTACAATCATCACTGATCTGACTCCAGTTGATATCAATATCCCCAAGGCCCAAGTTCAGCAGAGTTTTGTCAATGTGATTAACAGGACAGGAATTACGTGAGACATCTGGCTTGCCTTCCACTGGAGTAACGTGTAGGCCCTGAAAAATCTCAAAATATTTAGATGCAATACACGGAAACACATCAGCCATTTTGCAGTTTCTTTTCAATGTGTCCACTTTGTTTGTTGGATTCACAACTGTCATAGGTACCCATCTGTCACCCCAGAGTGGTGCGACAAGGCGACCAACCAGAATATCTCAGGGCATAGCTTTGGAATTGGTCGGCTCAACAATCACTGTGCTGCCAGGTGGCATGGGCACGTTAGGTGGCAGATGGCCCCAGACCAAATGTTCATGCTCTGGCAAAAGTACTACTGCCTGAGTGAGTTTGACAGTGCCTATTTTATCAGGGACAGTTTCTCCTTTCCAATGTTCAACACCTGTAAACATTGACAAGAACCGCTAAATGTCTCTGTCAAACTGATTGTCAGGTCTAGAAGCAATGTCCCAATAATCACTGTTGTTCTTCAATTCATGAATCAAGTGTTTGATGATATTAGAGCCCAGAATAAGATCATCACGTTGGCCAGGCACGACCAAACAAGGGACAACACACTGAATGCCAAAGAACTGGATCTCTAAATCATAGAAACCCTCAGGCTGGGTATGCTGACCTCTACAGCCGACCAAGATGATATTTTCTTCTAGGGATTTAACGATTAACCGCGAGCCAGTTGAAAATCGATTCACATATGTGACGATTCAAATCGGTTGAGAAGCTAAACAAATCGCGATTCAATTAGGGGAAGTTTATATGAATATATGTCTGAGGGGAACTTACTGTTTTTAGAAAAGTTTAGATGGTATTTTTTCTTTTCATCTTGCCTCTGTATAATGCATATTAAAGTTCATAAGTGCAGCGCTACTTTGTTTATAGCGGAAACCCAGGAAACGCTTAAAGCGCCACCTGCTGGCAGAGAGTGAATCTGTGTCTCATTCAGCTCGTCTGCTGTTTCTATGTATAGTTAGTCAGACCATTCTGTTTTTGCTTCAAATTTCAAAATTATACAGTCTAATTTAGACTAAAAACTGCTCATTCTGCATGTATGCAGCATCTTTGTTTGGATCATGATTAAAATGCAATGGTTGCCTCTAATTTTAAATGGAAAGAGCTAGAGATGTTCCGATACCCTTTTTCCCTTGCCGATACCGATTCCGATACCTAGGCTCAGGGTATCGGCCGATACTGAGTACTGATCCGATACCTGGGTGTGTATCTGGTAATACAGCTGTATGTACTACTAGACCTGTATGAATTGATACAATTATTTTATGGCGTGCTTCACCATATGCTGTGTATATATATATATATATATATATAGAGAGAGAGAGAGAGAGAGAGAGAGAAGAAAAGATGGATAGATATAGTCTGGCCAGTACACAAAAAAAATATAATATATAATGTTTGGAAAATGGCACATCTATTTAAATATCTAAAAGTACACTCTTAACATCAGTCAGTCAAGCATTATAAATGTATTATGATAATCGAGTATTATTTAATGATATAACTTTAGCAATTAGAATTAAAACTTGGTAACCATGTATGAATACAGTCATTTTAACGAAATTGTTGGTGGTGCTTTTTTGGTCATTCAGTGTTTCTGTAAAATATGGGGGGAAAACTATCAATAATACTGATAAGATAATAATCATACTATGAATTCTACTAAGAACAACATAAAAGCACTAAGGATTAACGAGCTGCTGGATTCATGAATATTAATCAAGTTGTCTGCGTCGCTTGAACTGATTTGCTGAAATCAAACCAGGGACGATAATAAGTGAGCGCCAGCCAATGAGATTGTCGTTATGATTAGTTCGCCTACTACCGGAGAACCCGGCAGTTCTTAAAAGCTGAAGAATTCCAAAAGGAACTCCGTTGTTTTGACAGGAAAATACAACAAAGAATATCGTTTACATACCGTGCAGAATTGACGCGCTACATGTAAGACTCTCTCTCGCTCTGCGTGTGAGGAAAAAAGCAAAGCGAGCTTACGGTACGTCAAATACAGGTGCGCTAAGCATCCATTCAGATGAACTGAAAAATAGCACACATCGCTTGACGGAGAGTAAAACTCTGAAGCGCTCAGTCAGAGTGTTCGGAGAGTGACAATATATCTGTGCTAAACTTATACATAGCCTCCAACTCACACACTGGAGAGTAAAATCTGAGCATTTATTAGCCAGTGGCTAATATTATATAGTCAAGTCAAGTCACCTTTATTTATATAGCGCTTTTACAATACAGATTGTGTCAAAGCACTTAACAGTATCAAATTGGAGGATAGAGTGTCAGTAATGTATAATGATAAGATTAAACACTCAATTTTCAGTTAAAGGCATTTCATTATTGAATTCAGAGATGTCATTGTCTAGCTCAGTTTAGTTTAAATAGTATCTGTGCAATCAAATCGGCGATAATCGCTAGAAATTAAGTGTCCCCAACTGAGCAAGCCAGAGGCGACAGCGGCAAGGAACCAAAACTCCTCTGAGACATAATGGAGAAAAACCTTGGGAGAAACCAGGCTCAGTCGGGGCCAGTTCTCCTCTGACCAGACGAAACCCGCAGTTCAAAAGTTTATATTTCTATTTTAATTTTGTTGCAATTTCTAACAATAGTAGTATTATGTAGTTAGGTATTTTATTATATTTTAGTTATTTTGTTATTTTTGGTTGATATATCTGGGGATATATCTCTGGGGTCATCCGGGCGTCCTGGTCTCCGCCGACGATCAGGGCCGCAGAGACGCCACCTCCGCGCCAACCCACCATCTGATCGGACACGAACCGAGAAACAGACTAGGAAAAAACAGACAAACATTAGCGCAGATGCCATTCAACTTACGATGTAACGAGTACATCCTGTGTTATGGGAGTGTTCCCGGTTCCGGTTGATCTAATTAATGCAGCCTAACAATCCTTTAACGGATTTGAATAATAGAAGCGTATTAATGTGTTATGTGTAAGCCAGGCTAAAGAGATGGGTCTTTAATCTAGATTTAAACTGACAGAGTGTGTCTGCCTCCCGAACAGTGTTAGGTAGACTGTTCCAGAGTTTGGGTGCTAAATAGGAAAAGGATCTGCCGCCCGCAGTCGATTTTGATATTCTAGGTATTATCAAACGGCCAGAGTTTTGAGAACGCAGCGGACGTGGAGGACTATAATGCGATAAGAGCTCGCTCAAGTACTGAGGAGCTAAACCATTCAGGGCTTTATAAGTAATTAACAAGATTTTAAAATCTATCCGATGCTTGATAGGGAGCCAGTGCAGTGTTGACAGAACCGGGCTAATATGGTCATATTTCCTGGTTCTAGTAAGGACTCTAGCTGCTGCATTTTGGACCAACTGTAGTTTGTTGATCAAGCGTGCAGAACAACCACCCAATAAAGCATTACAATAGTCTAACCTTGAGGTCATAAACGCATGAATTAAATTGAATGAAATTTAATTTAATTTAATTAAAATAAAAAGACTGCAAGTGACATCACTTGAAGTGCAGGTGCCTGAGAGTGCAAGTCTGAAAATGCAAGTGCATGTCTGCAGCCAGACCCTACCTCCACTTTTGCTGGATCAACAGACACACCTCCACTGTCAATGATATGGCCAAGGAATTTGACTTGTCTTTGAAGAAGATGACACTTTTAGTCATACTTTTTTTTCAGCCTCTGAAACACTGTGTACAGCCTGGACAGAGCCTCACTTTCTGATGGTGCAAAGACAAGAAGATCATCAAGGTAGTACAAAAGCTTTGAAAACTTAATGTCTCTGAAAAATCCAAGCATCATCCTCATGAAGGAAGCTGGACTATTACAAAGCCCTTGCGGCATACGATTATATTCATGAAGGCCTATAGGTGTTGTGAAAGCCGTATATATTTCTTGTCCTCTTCATTCATTGGGATATTATAAAACCCTGACGTGATGTCCATTGTGCTGAAGAAGCAATTTCCTCCGAGCATGGCAAGGCAGTCAGCCTGGTGAGGCAAAGGGTGTGCATCTTTTATGGTTCTGGTGTTTAACCATCTGAAGTCTGTGCAAATACGCAACCCACCGTCCTTCTTCCACAACATCACTAATGGTGATGCGTACTCACTTTAAGAGTTCCTGATGATACCTCTTTCTTCCATATCAGTGTGAACTTGCCTTAATTTTTCATAGTGGGCAGGACGTACTTGCATATAAGGCAAGCAAAAGGGTCGATCATCAGTCAGTTGTATACGGTGCACATATCCCTTGGCTTCACCACAGTCCAATGGGTGTTTGGAGAAGATGTCTTGATAGTCAGCTAGTAACTGGGTTAGTTTAGATTTACAATCATCACTGATCTGACTCCAGTTGATATCAATATCCCCAAGGCCCAAGTTCAGCAGAGTTTTGTCAATGTGATTAACAGGACAGGAATTACGTGAGACATCTGGCTTGCCTTCCACTGGAGTAACGTGTAGGCCCTGAAAAATCTCAAAATATTTAGATGCAATACACGGAAACACATCAGCCATTTTGCAGTTTCTTTTCAATGTGATCACTTTGTTTGTTGGATTCACAACTGTCATAGGTACCCATCTGTCACCCCAGAGTGGTGCGACAAGGCGACCAACCAGAATATCTCAGGGCATAGCTTTGGAATTGGTCGGCTCAACAATCACTGTGCTGCCAGGTGGCATGGGCACGTTAGGTGGCAGATGGCCCCAGACCAAATGTTCATGCTCTGGCAAAAGTACTACTGCCTGAGTGGGTTTGACAGTGCCTATTTTATCAGGGACAGTTTCTCCTTTCCAATGTTCAACACCTGTAAACATTGACAAGAACCGCTAAATGTCTCTGTCAAACTGATTGTCAGGTCTAGAAGCAATGTCCCAATAATCACTGTTGTTCTTCAATTCATGAATCAAGTGTTTGATGATATTAGAGACCAGAATAAGATCATCACGTTGGCCAGGCACGACCAAACAAGGGACAACACACTGAATGCCAAAGAACTGGATCTCTAAATCATAGAAACCCTCAGGCTGGGTATGCTGACCTCTACAGCCGACCAAGATGATATTTTCTTCTAGGGATTTAATGATTAACCGAGCCAGTTGAAAATCGATTCACATATGTGACGATTCAAATCGGTTGAGAAGCTAAACAAATCGCGATTCAATTAGGGAAGGAGTTTATATGAATATATGTCTGAGGGGAACTTACTGTTTTAGAAAAGTTTAGATGGTATTTTTTCTTTTCATCTTGCCTCTGTATAATGCATATTAAAGTTCATAAGTGCAGCGCTACTTTGTTTATAGCGGAAACCCAGGAAACGCTTTAAGCGCCACCTGCTGGCAGAGAGTGAATCTGTGTCTCAATCAGCTCGTCTGCTGTTTCTATGTATAGTTAGTCAGACCATTCTGTTTTTGCTTCAAATTTCAAAATTATACAGTCTAATTTAGACTAAAAACTGCTCATTCTGCATGTATGCAGCATCTTTGTTTGGATCATGATTAAAATGCAATGTTTGCCTCTAATTTTAAATGGAAAGAGCTAGAGATGTCCCGATACCCTTTTGCCCTTGCCGATACCGATTCCAATACCTAGGCTCAGGGTATCGGCCGATACCGAGTACTGATCCGATACCTGGGTGTGTATCTGGTAATACAGCTGTATGTACTACTAGACCTGTATGAATTGATACAATTATTTTATGGTGTGCTTCACCATATGCTGTGTATATATATATATATAGAGAGAGAGAGAGAGAGAGAGAGAGAGAGAGTGAGAGAGAGAGAGAGAGAGAGATGGATAGATGGATAGATATAGTCTGGCCAGTACACAAAAAAAATATTATATATAATGTTTGGAAAATGGCACATCTATTTAAATATCTAAAAGTACACTCTTAACATCAGTCAGTCAAGCATTATAAATGTATTATGATAATCGAGTATTATTTAATGATATAACTTTAGCAATTAGAATTAAAACTTGGTAACCATGTATGAATACAGTCATTTTAACGAAATTGTTGGTGGTGCTTTTTTGGTCATTCAGTGTTTCTGTAAAATATGGGGGGAAAACTATCAATAATACTGATAAGATAATAATCATACTATGAATTCTACTAAGAACAACATAAAACGCACTAAGGATTAACGAGCTGCTGGATTCATGAATATTAATCAAGTTGTCTGCGTTCGCTTGAACTGATTTGCTGAAATCAAACCAGGGACGATAATAAGTGAGCGCCAGCCAATGAGATTGTCGTTATGATTAGTTCGCCTACTACCGGAGAACCCGGCAGTTCTTAAAAGCTGAAGAATTCCAAAAGGAACATACAACAAAGAATATCGTTTACATACCGTGCAGAATTGACGCGCTACATGTAAGACTCTCTCTCGCTCTGCGTGTGAGGAAAAAAGCAAAGCGAGCTTACGGTACGTCAAATACAGGTGCGCTAAGCATCCATTCAGATGAACTGAAAAATAGCAAACATCGCTTGACGGAGAGTGAAACTCTGAAGCGCTCAGTCAGAGTGTTCGGAGAGTGACAATATATCTGTGCTAAACTTATACATAGCCTCCAACTCACACACTGGAGAGTAAAATCTGAGCATTTATTAGCCGGTGGCTAATATTATATACCATTTAGTCGCCCAGGGTGAAGATTTAGTCACATACGCGAGTGATTTACTAGAAATGTGCTACCACGTTTGTATTTATTCTTCGCTGCTCTAAATAGTGGTTGCTTGTGGCAGCACAACTTCCTGTGTTTGCATTCTGAGCAGCAAAGAAGAATTGATTTCCGATTTGCCACGTTAAGCAAAGCTAGTGCGCATAACTATAGGTCTTGTTTAAGAATGGTATCGGATCGGTACACGGGTTCAAGTACTCGCCGATACCGATGCCAGAAATTTTTGTGGTATCGGTGGAATTTCCGATACTAGTATCGGAATCGGAACAACCCTAGAAAGAGCACAGACAAAGCCTTATTTTGTTTTTATGAAGAGATTTCTTTTATTTATGTTACTTATTTATTTGGTGCTTGTTTTAAAATTTCAATTTAGTTTTGTTATTTACATTTACATTATATTTACATTTTGTTATTTAGCAGAGACTTTTATCCAAAGCGACTTACAAATGAGGACAATAGAAGCAATCAAAACCAACAAAAGAGCAATAATATACAAATGCTGTATTAGTATATTATTATGGTGTTATATTTAAATTTTACAAAGAAACGTGCAGCATTTTGTCCAAGCAATAATAAAAGGACACATTTAATTTATAATTTGTGATTTAAAAAAATGTAAAAAATTGTGAATCAAATCGTGAGTTGTGTGAATCATTGCATCCCTATTTTCTTCAGAATGTCTCTTTTCAGGCAAGACGCCAGCAGATCCAATTCTCTCTTCAGCAATTTTGCTGATTGTACATGCCATAGAACCGGAATCAAGCATTCCATTAAGTTGAACATGGCCATTGACACGAACAGGAACATTGTACAAATATCCTGGAGCACTATTACACTTTTCTTCATATAGCTGAGCAAGATTGCACTCTTCATGAAGGGATTTAGCATCCATACCCACATCGCCCCTTCCATGATGTGGGCTGTCTAGTTTAACTGGTGAGGTGGTCTGCTAGCATCACTGTTCAAATTATGTTGTTGATGATCGGCTCGCTGAGGGCAGTCCTTTTTCCAATGCTCAGGAGTTAAGCACTTCAGACATCTGTTATCCTGTCTACAATGAGACACTGTTGAATGATCCAAAGATCTACAAACCCTGCATGGTTTGCGGTAAGTCTGAAATGTTGTAGCTTGATGACAAGGGCTAGTTTGGAATTGGGTCTGCTGAGTGACAAGACGGTCCAATAGACTCACCAGACTTTTCATGCAGTCAGTGTCACTGCCAAACTGCGTTATGGGAGAAGGTGAAACAGACAAGGTGGGGTTAGGTACAGATGTCTCAATAACATTTGGGCTCTGAGTGCAAACTCTACGCTCTGTTGTATTCAAACTGCGTGAATTAGTGAAGGTCCAAGCTTTCCTCTCTTGCATATGTTCAACAAGTCTCTCCTGTATCTCACAAGCTGACCATTTCTCTGCTGATTTTAATTTGAAGACTTTAGAAAGAGACTGATCTGGACAATGCTTAATGAACATCATACTGATCTCAAACTTGACTTGGATCACAAATGCTCCGACCTCCCTCTCTAAGCATTCCTTCACGACATCTATTGTCTTATTCAGCCTGATCCAATACTCCATTGCATCTTCGGATTGCATGGGTAAAGTATTGTAAAAATCAGCTAGGGGCATACTAGAGTAGGTGATTAGGCTGAAATGCTGTTTTAAAATGTCAAAAATCAAATGTGGGTAATTGGTGCAGTCAACAGATGTGTAATTAGTATTAATTTAATTCTCACTACATCACCTGCGTTACCCATTAGCCTATCCAATATTTCTTGAGACTGCTCATGAATAGCACGTTTTCTCAGATACAGGGACATGAGATTTTCCCACTCTTGTACATTGAGTTTATCTGAGCCGTCACCCCTAAATACTGGTGGCTCTTTTACATCTGATTGCATCACTAGTTTGACATTACACAGTGTCATCTCAGTTGGCTGTTCAGAATTACCACAATGTGTACTTCTGTCAGATCATAGCTGAGCAGTAATTGACTGTTCCAATTTTTCGGATATTTCACAGATGAGTGAACTCAAATCTAGATTTTCGTTAACTGGACTTGCCATGGCACGATCAACACACATTGCCTATAGGAAGTCTTCATACCTCTTCATTTTTTTCACATTTTGTTATGTTGCATTATTATGTTAAACTACTTTAAATTACTTTTTTTACCACATAAATCTACACCCCACTCACCATAATGACAAAGCAAAAACCGGATTTATCACAACTTTGCAAATTTATTAAAAAGGAAACACTGAATAAAATTACATTGCACAAGTCTTCATACCCTTAACTCAAAACTTATTTACAGCACTTTGGCAACAATTACAGCCTCAGGTCTTTTTGGGTATGATGCAGCAAGCTTTGCACATCTGCATTTGTTTTTTTTTTGCCATTCTTCTCTTTAGATCATCTCAAGCTCTGTCAGGTTGGCTGGGGACCATCGGTGGACAGCCATTTATAGGTTTCTCCAAAGATGTCTGATTGGTTCCAAGTCCCAGCTCTGCCTGGGCCACTCGATGACGTTCATAGAGTCGTCCCTAAGCCACTCCTGCATTGTCTTGGCTGTGTGCGTAGGGTGATTGTCATGTTGGAAGGTGAACTTTCAGCCCAGTCTGAGGTTCTGAGCGCTCTGAACCAGTTTTCATTAAAGATATCTCTGTATTTATCTGCATTCAGCTTTCCGTCTTCTCTGATCACTTCTCCAGTCCCTGCTACTGAAAAACACCCCCACTGCATGATGCTGCCGCCACCATGCTTCACCGTTGGAATGGTATTATGCAGGTGATAAGCGGTGCTTGGTTTCCCTCAGACATGAATAAGGAATTGAGGTTCATCAGACCAGGGAATCTTTTTTTTTCATAGTCAGAATTATTTGGGAGTATTTTTGTAAATTCCAATCAGGGTTTCATGTATCTTTACTGAGGAGAAGCTTGACTTTGGCCACTTTGCTATCAAGCCCAGATCGGTGGAGTGCCGCAGTGATGCTTGTCCTTCTGTAAGTTTCTCCCATCTCCATATAAGATCATGGAGCTCAACCAGAGTGACCATCAGTGTCTTGATCACCTCTCTAACCAAGACCCTTCTCCTTCGATTGCTCAGTTTGGCCAGGAGGCTAGATCTAGAAAGAGTCCTGATTGTTTCAAACTTCATCCATTAGGGATTATGGAGGCCAAATTCTCCTGTGAACTTTCAACACAGAATTTTTTTTGTAGTCTTCCCCAGATCTGTCTCAACACAATCCTGTCTCTCAGCTCTGCAGGCCATTCCTTGGACCTCATTGCTTAGTTTTTGCTCTGACATCCATTTCAGCTGTTAAACTTTATTTAGACAGGTGTGTGCCTTTCCAAATCATGTCCAATCAACTGAATTTGCCACAGGTTAACTCCAGTCGGAGTATAGAAACATCTCAAAGACGATCCAGTGAAACTGGAATGCTACTGATCTAAATTTCAAGCGTCAAAGCAAAGGGTATGAAGACTTGTGCAATGTCATTTTTTCAGTGTTTCCTTTTTAATAAATTTTTTATAAATCCGGTTTTTGCTTTGTCATTACGGTGAGTGGGGTATAGATTTATGTGGGGAAAAAAAGTAATTTAAAGCAGTTTAACATAAGAACGCAACATAACAAAATGTGAATAAATGAAGGCGTATGAAGACTTTCTATAGGCACTGTATCTTGTGGAAGTCAAAATGGGTGTATCAAATGCTGCTAGGCAATATCGCGTTCGTAATTGAAACCGAATAGCCTTCGATTATGAACACGGTTTAGCGTAGCTTGTCAGTGAACTATGGCTCTGTGTATTAACTGCCGCTTCATCGGAAAGCAGGTGATGGCGATTTACTGCTAATCACGAAACCGGCTTTACTGACGAGATGCGCATGATAATCGAATTCGATTAATTGCACAGCCCTAGGAGCGGCATTTCTCAGCTGTATTCTGAAAAGACCCCTTCCCCTACCAAACTGGTTACTTTGGTCAAACATCTCATTATCGTTCACTTCTTCAGTAAAGTTACTAACACCCTCTGCCATGTTTCCATATTGTAATTTTCAATTAACTTGAATTTTAGGACAATAAACAAACAGAAATATTGTTCTGAGCAGCGCAAGTTATCAGTCACCAAATTAATCAGTTGAAAGTCTTAATTCAAGTTGATGTTGTGTCTTCTGAGGAAAAAAAAATACATGCAGTCCACTTTACTTCACATAAGACAGTCCTTTAGTCCTTGAGAAAACACCTAAAACCAGTCACTACAGGTTCCCACGGTGAACGAACAGGCGTCGATCTTCGGATCCTAAAAGGTCACCATTGTGAAGGGTCCCAGGTAAGGGGAATCCACTCTGCATTGTGTTTTTATCACTCAAAGAAACTTCAGACCTTTCACTGCTTGGCACTGTCTTTATTTTCTGCATAAATGGGAAATATGTTGAATATGTGAATTCTTTGACTCTCTCCATTAAACAACTGTTGGCAAACGAGGAGTAAATACAGCAGGCTAATATGAGCTAATCTCACTCACTCATCGTAAACAGTCACAATCATTCACAAATAATTTCATAATCCCACATCACAAACTATGTTTGACAAAGCAACAAACAGCTTCAATTCAGAACATCTCATCAAATTTTAGAAATATTACCGTTTAATGCCTCGATGAACTACGAGAAGACCTTCTCTCGGCTCAGAAGGAACTGAACTGAGCGAGCAAAGAGCACGTGGTGCGAGAAAAAGTATATATTCTTAAAGTGACAATGCACTTCCTGAACAAATCTTGAAAATCATAAACATCCAACCTGATAACTCATGACAATAAAATAATAGATACAATCATATCAAAGAAACAAAATTACATTCATATTTGATAGAAAACAGTGGGATTTTTAGTGAAATTAATATAAACAAAATAACTCCATTACATAGGCTACATGCAGCTTTCTCCATGTCAAAGTTTACTGCTATCCGATCTGTGAAATAACACTTACTCTACATATTTTCGGCAACATTTTGGTGCGTCCCGATTTGCACTTACCTGGGGCCTGTACCATGAAGCTGGATTAGCTGGCTAGCCAGATAAATTTCAGTTTAGTTTGCTCCAATCCTGGGTTTAAGGAACCATGAAAGTGGCTTGGCTTTTAGCTGCGTTCATTGCCACAGTAACTTACACTGCACAGCTAACCTGCTCCGGGGCAGGTTATGTTCTGGGTTAGAGATCTCAAACTGAAATTGCACCAATGAGATGTGAGCAAAGTGACATGTCTGACACACACACACACACACACACAAAAAAAAGTCACTACCCCAGTTACTCTTGCTCCAAATTAAAGGTCACTAGTACTAAAAGAAAATTGTCTGGCTTTAATGATAATTCCAGGGCTGGTCCGAATACCATTTTTTGAGCTTCGAAGCTTCGGTAGTAATCAACACCGAATATTCGAAGCTTCAGAGGGAGGGGGCTGAACATTTTCTTCTCTCTAATAAAGGCAGGAATCCCTTCGTGTCTTTGTCTGTTTGCATTTTTATTATGTCGAGAACCATTCATTCAATCGACTTTACGCATGGCGGGTGTGTTGCTGCGGACCCAAGGGAGTGCAGTGTGGCATTTTGGTGCAATATGGACACGTGGCACATCCAGAATTAATAAACTTTTAATAAACTACAGAACAGTGCGAGCCGGAAGCGGCGCGCCTCACGTGGGCAGGGCTTATATGCTCCGAGAACTGACACTGCACTAGTGAAACAAAACACACAGGTCTGTTAAGAGCAATACTTTTAATAAGGTAGCCTAACATTTTTCTAATAAACAAATCACTCACGAATCAGAAATTAGCAGCACAGTAACACTTAAATAAAAGAACAAATTTTTCACACATTTTAATTAACGAACAGTTTAAATAAAATATTTTTTTCTGACTTCCTTACATTTGCAAGTATTTTCTAAGCAAATTAAGTGCACATTTTTATCATGTGTAAAATTACTGATTAACACGGCGGATAAAAGCAGCTCGTTTTTTTAAACCAATAATCTACTTACAGAATTTTTCAAATTTGATGTGCTGTTGTGTTAGGCCAGTTTCAAGTCGCATATATTTGGCACACTGCCTTTGTCTTGTCCTCTGTAACGGGACCAACGAGACGTGAGATGTGCGGATCCATATGCAAGCTTTTATTGAGAAGAGACGTGGTCTTAACAGGCAGGGTCAAACAGTGGCAAACAGGTATATAATAGGCAAGGCAAAGAGTCATCCAAAACGGGTCTGGGTCGGTAGACAGCGAACAGTATCCAAAGGGGCTAGACAAGAGAGGTAAATCCACAGCGAAAGCAATAGTCCAGGCAGGGGAAAACACAATCCGAAACAGGCAAGGCAAGGCAAGGCAAGGCAAGGCAAGACTAGGAAAACTAACGGGCTCTGTAGAGTAGCTAAAGCTAGCACAGCGATAAATGCATACAATACTCGGCAGTGAGGGAGAGAAAGACCATGGCTTAAGTACGGTGTGCAAATGGGAATCAGCTGTGTGTGATCAGCGCAATGAGCTGTGTGCCTGTGGTCAGTGCAATGAATAATGGGAACTGTAGTCCAGAGGTGACGTGCAACAGTTAGTGTAGTGCAAAAGTAACTGTGGTGAGTGAGTGACCTCTGGTGGTGAGTGAATGGAAGTTCACAGACCGGATTCGTGACATCCTTACTCAATTTAAAGTGCTCCCACACAGCTGAGGTCTTTGGCATTTTTGTCTTCTCAAAAATGAATCTCTGAATCTGATGACGTTCATGAGGTTCACTCATGGGCAATTCATATTCAAGCGCGAATGAGAACCGTTTTGCGGGGGATGCCAGGTGTTAAAAAAAAAAAAAAAGAATATTCGAATCTCAAAATTGAAACTCAAATGCCAACCCACCGAACGAATATTCAAATAATCGACTATTCTGGTCCAGTTCTAATAATTACTTAGAGTTATTTCATAGGATTTATATAATTGTATGATTTATATTATTATGAATCCATTACACACAAGCAATTTTAGTTTAACAGTTATTATAAATCATTTATTTTAAATGAATATTAATATATACAGATCGTATATATAATATAAATGAGCTGTATAATCAATAGATAACGCTTTAAAAATAACTATGTGACCTTACGTGTTCGAGTCTCTATCGCTGTATATTTCCAACTATATAAACTAATTTAACAAGTTTCACTTGTGACTGCACTGATAAAGCAAGATAATTTATTTGATTTGTCCTCTTTCATGAACAAGTACATTTTTACAACATTTTTCATTGTAAATGCATTTAAATTCATCATATTCTTCAATCTCTTAACCTTTAACAAAACCGTTTACCTTTAACCAAGGCTCGTGATTGGCTGTTTGCCAGTGATGTCACACATTCATGTGCACACGCTCCACAAACTCAAAATCAAAGCCTGAGTTGACAAAGTTGATGATTGGCATTATGGTACTACCAACAAAGCCGGATTGGAGTGGTTTGGATTTGTCAACTCGAAACTAATCCTGTAAAATATATTTGTTTTTCACAGAGGAAAGAGAGTCAAATGGA
The DNA here is from genome assembly GCF_012432095.1 of Onychostoma macrolepis. Classification (NCBI taxonomy): domain Eukaryota; kingdom Metazoa; phylum Chordata; class Actinopteri; order Cypriniformes; family Cyprinidae; genus Onychostoma; species Onychostoma macrolepis. The sequence goes on from NC_081174.1 coordinate 29,071,435, forward strand.
TTTAGAATGACACAAGGTTAACAGGTGACACAATTTAGCCTAAATTTTTAGGTGAGTTATTATTTTAACAACATTGCCATCTTTAGCTAAAACTATAGGCCTGTTTTGACACCTTACTGACTTGGATATTGTAGTTTATATTGCCCTCAACAATTAGGCCTATTTATTTATTTTTTATTTTTTGCTCATGATGCCCACATCTACTGTATATCATCTTTTTCAGGAAACAGGTCACAAAAGAGTCTAGGCTTCAGGTTTTTCCCTAAGGTTCCTAAATCTCCGGCTCTGTTTTGTTATGTAATTGTGGACTCTCAAAGGCCTTCACCGTCTGTTCTGACCCTGGAGCCAAACGAGATGATTGCCTCATTATTCAAAGGGCATCTAAGGAAAATCACGCCTTCCATGGACGAACAGGAATCCTGAAGCGTTTCATGTATGTGCGGAACATGACTCACCTCCTCATTTACGTCTGTGAGAAAACAAGCCTGTTGCAATGTTTGTTTCTTCTGCAACAATTCACACAGAAGATCATGTGTTTTCTTGATTTGTGAAAAGACAGATTGATCATTCTTGCGCTCGTTTGCTTTTTGATGTCTTTTTCTAATTTTATTTTCCTGTGAAATTTTTTTGAAAGGCTGTTTTTCAGCATCAACTGTTTATGTTAGTGCAATACACAGTACCCTGATGGTGATGGATGATAAAATCTGTTCTCTGACTTCATTCACCATGAAACCTGACAATTGTCAGGCATGCTTGTTAACCCTGAGCAGTAATTACATCAAATGGCTTACATTTCAATGTCCTCACATCACATATGCAGGTTATAAACTGTAAGCAATCATACTTCACATTTTCATATTATCGAAACCATCCATTATGGTATGAACAAAAATGATTGTCAAATTCTCCATAATAATGAATTGTAAATAATGCATTGGACATCATGTACTAACTATATATATATATATATATATATTTATTTTTTTACTGCGCTTAAGATTATACATTAAAGAAAGTATTGAACACAGTTAGTCAGTGATACCTAATGCATTAACCAATATTAATAAATTAAACCTCAAAGTGTTACCGAAATCTTTGTGATTTACTAATTCATGCATCAGAGGGCTAAAGAACAAAAATATGGAGAATTGGTGCTGTTAATGTACCATTAAAGAATGAAACAGATCAGAAATATGTGCTGTTAGAAAGTATGTCTGCTCAACCTCAGCATTCAGAAGGAATGTGAAGCTTTGATTTGTGTTTGTATCTGGAACATTTTTAAAATGGTTTCAGAAGATCAAAGTGACCTCGAATCGTAACACCCGTCCCAGGCAATGCCTGATCATAATCACTTTTATAAGATTTTGCAATCTGCCCTGTTTGCGCATTAGCAGAATATTTTCCAGAGGAAATGTTAGGACGCAACCAAACACATCGCCCAAGATTTTTGTCGTTCCAGTCCATAAAGCTCTTTGGTGTTCCCTCAGTATTATATATGGGGATCGGGGGATCTATACACTACGCTGTGATGTTATAATGACTAAAGCATGTGTGTTGAGGTCTGGCAGTCTTTGTGTGCTTTTAACTTTCAGGCGCAGACGCGGATCTTCTTGCACACTTTTAATTTTATTAGCTTGAATAGATAACAAACCATGCTGGGTCCAATTACACAGGCTAGAGGTCAAGGGTAATTTTCAAGGCAGTTTCTTCTAGTGACCATTATGCATGTGGTAAAATATATCATGTTCAAATAATCACGTGAGATACAGCATCACTCCACCAATGAGATCCAGACTCTTTTATAAGAAAATGGACATATGTGAAATATATGTGAAAGTGCACATCAACACCATAAATCATCTGACCATGTTTTGATGAATTATGCTGTCATGATCATAATGAAAGCTATACTAAAAGCATTGCTTTTACACAATGTTAACAGCGTACAGTTCTGAAAATAAGGCCTAATTTACCTAGAAAAAAATAATCCAATTATAAGTCAAAGTTACACAGATGTGTGCTTGCTTCATTTAAATATTCAGAAATGTTTATTTAGTGTTTTGTTAAACTGGATTGCAAAAGGTTGTGTGTGGTGTGTGTGCTATATTAATGATGTCAAACGATTAATGGCATCCAAAATAAAAGTTTTTCTTTACGTAATATATGTGTGTGCACTGTGTATATTTATTATGTACATATAAAGACACACACATACAGCATATATTTGAAAATCTATTTACATGTATATATTTATATTATATATAAATTGTATCATATATAAATATATTTAATATATAAACATTTTTCCTAAATATATACATGCATGTGTGTGTATTTATATATACATAATAAATATATACAGTACACACACATATATTATTGTAAACAAAGACTTATTTTGGATGCGATTAATCGTGATTAATCATTTGACAGCACTAATATATATATATATATATTTGTTAAAAATTGTTTTCAATATATATCCAAACAGTTCAAGTGGTTAGCAGTTTTTTGAACATTGCTCCAACACAAAAAATCATTTTTCCTAAAACATAATCATAATGTTAAAATGGAAAGATTCCTTCTTGAAAACAATCTGAGAGCTGAGGAAAGAACAGGTGTTTTCTCACAGTGACCACAGCGCCTGAAAGACACACTCCACTCATGCAGGTGTTTTCAAACATTGCTCCGTTTGTTTGAATGGTTTGACGTGTCCACCAATGGCGTGAGGTTTTGGCTGCTTGTCTAACCAATGGCAGATGGTGGGCGGGGCTGTAGGAATAGACTCTCTTTCTCACTGAGCTTTTGAATTCCTTGCCTCCACAGTTTCTCACAGTATTTCTCAGAAGAACCATAGTTTGTATTTTTTGGTAACCACCTTCCTGGATGAATCAGAGTGTTTCCTCCCAGGAGACATTGGACAATTCTCCTTCTCCGTGACTCCAACGTCCAAACTACATCTTCTCATGGCCTTCAGTCCCATTTCTTACCTCATTTCACTCCATTGTCGTCAAATGCAGCCAAATTCAGCCTGAAATTGCAAACTAAACCGGAAGATTTCCAGTGAGGTGTAATCCCGTGTAAAAAAAAAAAAAAGAGGGAGAGAAAGATTAATATTTTCTGAAGAAAATGTGTGGTTTTTAACAGTGTTGCTATGCAGTTGTTAGGGAGTTCTGGGTGGTTTATAGGTCGTTACTATGCGTCCTCTGCCTCTGAAATTATTGTCCGAAGTTCTATGTGATTATTTCACCCGTTTTTATTTTTCATCCGCCAAGTGAAACGAATTAGCCTGTTCACTTAGAATGAGCAAAAGTAATCATGATGATTGACTGAGCAAACACCACTTATTACATTTTGTGATGATTGATTGATTTGTTTCATTTGTTTAACATTCTTTATAACATCACATCAGTATTATTTTCTATTAGTGTTCATGCCACAATTTTTCATATTAATGTCTTTAATTATCATAAAAACAATACGTAATCACAGGCCATTTGAAACATGGTTGAATATTAAGTATGTTTTTCATTGCTATTAAATATAATTGCGGCACAGCACGAACACTACAATGGAAAGTACAACTATAATCCTGTTGAGAAAGAAGCAATTGCGCAAATTTGCGTTGTGCTGACGCAGGTTATTTATGATTTCAATCCCATCGGAATCTAAATCTTCTCTTTTTTCTTGCACAATCTCTATAATAATTACGGAGCAAATTCCATACCGTTTTTCTTCTAATTACAGCCATCCTTTGAGAAATCTAGTCCCGGATATTGTATTTTAACGCTTCTCCTCATTTAGTATGACCTTTGTCAAATACTGTAACTAAAGGTAATTTTCACATTGTGTGTGAATCTTCTGACTGCCCAGTGAACCTTTTGGATTCTGCCAACTTTCCAAACTGTGGATTCAGTCGAAGAAATGGTGATTTAAATGTTGTTTAGGAAACTAATCCCGTCCGAATGGCGCTAAAGACTTAAACTGTTTTTCTTGCACAATGAAATCTCTCGGAGAAATGTCACTGGATCAGCGAGAGTCAAATATACATATCTGACAAAGCGCTTTCTCAACGTCAAAATGAACCCAAAACCCGAATCCGCCCAGGACTTGATGAAAAATGAATGTCAGATATGCGTAACCTTTTGAAAGTTCAAAAGTTGCCAAAGTCTGGCCCAAGTATGAATGATTCAGCGTTATGAGGAAGGCACTTTTCCTGCTATTAATCAGTGGCGTTTTCTCCATCAGACTGGCTCTGCAGTTCGTCTCCAAAGTCAACAGAACTCCAGGGATCATTAATCTCTCCATGGGCCGCGTCAGAACACTGAGCGCTGCTACTGATTTTGTAGACTTGAGGTCTTGATAACTGGCTGCCGTTCTCAGTCCACTGCTGTAAAGTACACTTAATTGCGGTTTGAGAGTTTTTTCACTCTTGAGCTCAACTGTGCTTGATTTATTACTAGCTGTTGAGAGAGACACCACATCGTATTTGGGAAAATGGGTGGGTCGAGTTTAAACACATTAGCATCTCACATGCATCTTTGGTCTGGTGGTGTGAATCCAATTCCAATTTGTTTAATCAGCATTGGTTTTATGGTTTTAAAAGGTGCTTTTTATGGTTTTAAAATGGTTTATTATTACATCCAGGTGCTGGATGTAATAATAAAATTGTTTATTTTTAATAATGTTTTACATGTCTGTTTGGTTGCTTGCTTTTATTGAGCTGCTTTTTGAGAACCAGCTTCAGTAGCGTTACACCTTAAAAAAAATAAATCTTTCAATTCGTCGTTTAGAGTAAAAGTCCCCTGATATTTCTGATTCACTCTTTCAGCTAATTGCTAGTCCATATACATCACACTTTTGGATGAGGCAAATGCCTATGTAATTGGGTGTTTCTTCAAATGTGGGCACTTGTATGTCCCAGAGGACCGTATTTAATAAATCTAACAGAGAAACTATTTTTCTTTTTAATCTATGGTGGCCACATTACATTACTGTCTCGGAAACCATGCCTTCATCATAATCTTTGCTACATTTCAAATGTCTTTAATAATGAATTTTATGATTTTACCCTTGTACCAAACCCAGAGTTTCACCAGAATTCATTAACCCAGATTCATAACATGCAAGTCAATGGCTGTCATCATTTTGTGAGTCAAAAAAAGCATATCAGGCAACACAAAATTAATACCTGTGGCTCCTGATGATATATTGAGGTCTTATGAAGTGGAACGATCGGTTTCTGCAAGACACTGAACACTATTTACAACAGTATTACCTGTAATCCAGAGCCTCAGGTAAACGGTCCGGAGTGATATCTGGTTCATGCGAATCATTCTTTTGAACCTGCTGTGAGCTAGTCGAACCAGACTGAAGTGCCTGAAACAGTTCTACAAGTTACAAAATGAAAGATTTTATGGCTTCTCATTATTTATGTAAAATGTTAGCTGATGAAGACTAGTTTATTCATGTTACATCCTTTAGATCCAAAACACAACATAGTGAACCAGTTCATTAAAACAAGTGTCCTAAAAAACTGGATTTCCTTGTTTGTCGGATGCTATTTATTACAGATAATAATGTTGTAAATAACGTCTAGTTTCTTGCCCAGACTGAACGTTTAACTTCATAAGTCCTCAATATATCATCAGGAGCCAGGGGTATTAATTGTGTGTTTCTTGATATGCTTTTTAACCTCAAAATCGGCAACTGCTGAATCACCAAGAACCACGGTTTCAGCTCTGTAAGAATACTGTTCTACACAGAAGAAAAAAAAGGTCACCTACATCTTGGATGGCCTAAGGGTGAATAAATTTACACCAAATTAAAATTTTCGGACGAATTTTCACTTTAAAATAGCTGTTATTTGAATATGTTGAAAATGTAATTTATTGCTGTGATTAAAGCTGAATTTTCAGCATCATTACTCCAGTCTTCAGTATCACACGATCCTTCAGAAATCATTCTAATATACACGGCTAAAGGTTGCCCAAAGGTTGAAGAAACACCCAATTTCTCTCAAGAAGATTACTAGAGTAATTACAGAACAAAGAAAATAAAGCATCATGGGGAAGAAAAGCTTTTTCAGTGGTGAAAGCTAAGAACAAAGCACATCTAACTCATAAAGACTGTTTTACGATATGACCCCTTCCCACAGTACACCTGCACGCAGCTGTGTCTGTGCATCAGGAAATCCAGCCGATTAAAGTCAAATGATGAACGTAAATGTTGGATAATGACACATCGGAGAGTCTTGTGTAACATGAATAATCGCTGTGGAACGGAGAGAGAATTACTCAGCATTCCCTGCAGCTCCAACGCTTGTTTGAAACGAATTTATCAACAATCACTAGTAAAAATCAAGCAGGTGTTTTGGTGGGCACATGCACGTGTTTAATTACAGCCCAGTGAAATCATCCCTGTGACCCCACTTATTTCTGACAGATGGCCGTTTTCATGCCAAACGCAGAATAATTCTTTGGGGACGATCATGGAAAGTCTATTATAGTGTAGATCACTTGTTAAATCCTGTTTGAGTTGGCCAGGATGACAGCGCTCAGATCTGAGTGATTCTGATGGGCAGACACTCAATGCCTCACGTCACTTTAAAGAGCTGTAGTTGAAGAAGACTGTAATTAAGAAAAGTGAGTCAAATTCAGCCTGAAATTGCAAACTAAACCGGAAGATTTCCAGTGAGGTGTAATCCCGTGTAAAAAAAAAAAAAAGAGGGAGAGAAAGATTAATATTTTCTGAAGAAAATGTGTGGTTTTTAACAGTGTTGCTATGCAGTTGTTAGGGAGTTCTGGGTGGTTTATAGGTCGTTACTATGCGTCCTCTGCCTCTGAAATTATTGTCCGAAGTTCTATGTGATTATTTCACCCGTTTTTATTTTTCATCCGCCAAGTGAAACGAATTAGCCTGTTCACTTAGAATGAGCAAAAGTAATCATGATGATTGACTGAGCAAACACCACTTATTACATTTTGTGATGATTGATTGATTTGTTTCATTTGTTTAACATTCTTTATAACATCACATCAGTATTATTTTCTATTAGTGTTCATGCCACAATTTTTCATATTAATGTCTTTAATTATCATAAAAACAATACGTAATCACAGGCCATTTGAAACATGGTTGAATATTAAGTATGTTTTTCATTGCTATTAAATATAATTGCGGCACAGCACGAACACTACAATGGAAAGTACAACTATAATCCTGTTAAGAAAGAAGCAATTGCGCAAATTTGCGTTGTGCTGACGCAGGTTATTTATGATTTCAATCCCATCGGAATCTAAATCTTCTCTTTTTTCTTGCACAAGCTCTATAATAATTACGGAGCAAATTCCATACCGTTTTTCTTCTAATACAGCCATCCTTTGAGAAATCTAGTCCCGGATATTGTATTTTCGCAACGCTTCTCCTCATTTAGTATGACCTTTGTCAAATACTGTAACTAAAGGTAATTTTCACATTGTGTGTGAATCTTCTGACTGCCCAGTGAACCTTTTGGATTCTGCCAACTTTCCAAACTGTGGATTCAGTCGAAGAAATGGTGATTTAAATGTTGTTTAGGAAACTAATCCCGTCCGAATGGCGCTAAAGACTTAAACTGTTTTTCTTGCACAATGAAATCTCTCGGAGAAATGTCACTGGATCAGCGAGAGTCAAATATACATATCTGACAAAGCGCTTTCTCAACGTCAAAATGAACCCAAAACCCGAATCCGCCCAGGACTTGATGAAAAATGAATGTCAGATATGCGTAACCTTTTGAAAGTTCAAAAGTTGCCAAAGTCTGGCCCAAGTATGAATGATTCAGCGTTATGAGGAAGGCACTTTTCCTGCTATTAATCAGTGGCGTTTTCTCCATCAGACTGGCTCTGCAGTTCGTCTCCAAAGTCAACAGAACTCCAGGGATCATTAATCTCTCCATGGGCGCGTCAGAACACTGAGCGCTGCTACTGATTTTGTAGACTTGAGGTCTTGATAACTGGCTGCCGTTCTCAGTCCACTGCTGTAAAGTACACTTAATTGCGGTTTGAGAGTTTTTTCACTCTTGAGCTCAACTGTGCTTGATTTATTACTAGCTGTTGAGAGAGACACCACATCGTATTTGGGAAAATGGGTGGGTCGAGTTTAAACACATTAGCATCTCACATGCATCTTTGGTCTGGTGGTGTGAATCCAATTCCAATTTGTTTAATCAGCATTGGTTTTATGGTTTTAAAAGGTGCTTTTTATGGTTTTAAAATGGTTTATTATTACATCCAGGTGCTGGATGTAATAATAAAATTGTTTATTTTTAATAATGTTTTACATGTCTGTTTGGTTGCTTGCTTTTATTGAGCTGCTTTTGAGAACCAGCTTCAGTAGCGTTACACCTTAAAAAAAATAAATCTTTCAATTCGTCGTTTAGAGTAAAAGTCCCCTGATATTTCTGATTCACTCTTTCAGCTAATTGCTAGTCCATATACATCACACTTTTGGATGAGGCAAATGCCTATGTAATTGGGTGTTTCTTCAAATGTGGGCACTTGTATGTCCCAGAGGACCGTATTTAATAAATCTAACAGAGAAACTATTTTTCTTTTTAATCTATGGTGGCCACATTACATTACTGTCTCGGAAACCATGCCTTCATCATAATCTTTGCTACATTTCAAATGTCTTTAATAATGAATTTTATGATTTTACCCTTGTACCAAACCCAGAGTTTCACCAGAATTCATTAACCCAGATTCATAACATGCAAGTCAATGGCTGTCATCATTTTGTGAGTCAAAAAAAGCATATCAGGCAACACAAAATTAATACCTGTGGCTCCTGATGATATATTGAGGTCTTATGAAGTGGAACGATCGGTTTCTGCAAGACACTGAACACTATTTACAACAGTATTACCTGTAATCCAGAGCCTCAGGTAAACGGTCCGGAGTGATATCTGGTTCATGTGCGAATCATTCTTTTGAACCTGCTGTGAGCTAGTCGAACCAGACTGAAGTGCCTGAAACAGTTCTACAAGTTACAAAATGAAAGATTTTATGGTTTCTCATTATTTATGTAAAAATGTTAGCTGATGAAGACTAGTTTATTCATGTTACATCCTTTAGATCCAAAACACAACATAGTGAACCAGTTCATTAAAACAAGTGTCCTAAAAAACTGGATTTCCTTGTTTGTCGGATGCTATTTATTACAGATAATAATGTTGTAAATAACGTCTAGTTTCTTGCCCAGACTGAACGTTTAACTTCATAAGTCCTCAATATATCATCAGGAGCCAGGGGTATTAATTGTGTGTTTCTTGATATGCTTTTTTAACCTCAAAAATCGGCAACTGCTGAATCACCAAGAACCACGGTTTCAGCTCTGTAAGAATACTGTTCTACACAGAAGAAAAAAAAGGTCACCTACATCTTGGATGGCCTAAGGGTGAATAAATTTACACCAAATTAAAATTTTCGGACGAATTTTCACTTTAAAATAGCTGTTATTTGAATATGTTGAAAATGTAATTTATTGCTGTGATTAAAGCTGAATTTTCAGCATCATTACTCCAGTCTTCAGTATCACACGATCCTTCAGAAATCATTCTAATATACACGGCTAAAGGTTGCCCAAAGGTTGAAGAAACACCCAATTTCTCTCAAGAAGATTACTAGAGTAATTACAGAACAAAGAAAATAAAGCATCATGGGGAAGAAAAGCTTTTTCAGTGGTGAAAGCTAAGAACAAAGCACATCTAACTCATAAAGACTGTTTTACGATATGACCCCTTCCCACAGTACACCTGCACGCAGCTGTGTCTGTGCATCAGGAAATCCAGCCGATTAAAGTCAAATGATGAACGTAAATGTTGGATAATGACACATCGGAGAGTCTTGTGTAACATGAATAATCGCTGTGGAACGGAGAGAATTACTCAGCATTCCCTGCAGCTCCAACGCTTGTTTGAAACGAATTTATCAACAATCACTAGTAAAAATCAAGCAGGTGTTTTGGTGGGCACATGCACGTGTTTAATTACAGCCCAGTGAAATCATCCCTGTGACCCCACTTATTTCTGACAGATGGCCGTTTTCATGCCAAACGCAGAATAATTCTTTGGGGACGATCATGGAAAGTCTATTATAGTGTAGATCACTTGTTAAATCCTGTTTGAGTTGGCCAGGATGACAGCGCTCAGATCTGAGTGATTCTGATGGGCAGACACTCAATGCCTCACGTCACTTTAAAGAGCTGTAGTTGAAGAAGACTGTAATTAAGAAAAGTGAGTCAATTCAAGGAATAGTTCACCCAAAAATGGAAATTTACTGAAAGTGTACTCACCCTCAGGTCATCCAAGATGTAAATGAGTTTCTTTCTTCAACAGAGCAGATTTGGAGAAATGAAGCATTACATGACTTGCTCGCCAATGGATGCTCTGCAGTGAATGGGTGCCGTCAGAATGAGAGTCCAAACAGCTGATAAAAACAGCACAATAATCCACACCACTCCAGTCCATCAATTAACATGTTGTGAATTGAAAAGCTGCTTGTATGTGATAAACAAATTCAAGAAGACATTTTTAACGTTGCTTCTGCTACAATGCAACCCATAATGCAATAATATTGCTTCCTCCGGGGAAAAAGTTGTCTGGTATGAATCAGGAGAGAAATATGCAAAGACCAAGCACTGTTTACAAGTAAAAACAGTTCTAAACAAATATGTGGGGGACAACAGGAGATTTGGAGATGTGTTTTTCAATGGAGGAAGCGTCATAATGGATTATGGACTTACGTTTTGGCCAGAAACGATGGTTTAAAGTTAAAACGCCTCGATGATGGATTTCTTGCAAGCTTTTCACTTCACTAGGTGTTAACTGATGGACTGGAGTGGTGTGGCTGTTTGGAATTTTATTCTGACGGCACCCATTCACTGCAGAGGATCCACTGGTGAGCAAGTGATATAATGCTAAATTTCTCCAAATCAGTTCCCACGAAGAAACAAACACACATTCCTATGAAGGACTGCATTTTTGGAAGAACATGAAAGTCATGTTTGCCCATGCAAAACTCATTGTTGCTGTGATATTCAGGGTCTTGCTGGAACGTTGCTCTGTGGTTGATGAAAAAATCATGAGTCTAAGTGCTTAAAAAAGCACAATTTGAGCTATCAATCAATCTGTAGCATAGACGTGCATTGCCAAAGTTAAATTGAACCCCAAGTATGAGTAATAGTAATAGCGATACTTGCCTTAATGAGCACCACTTGCACTATGCAGCAGACTGTAAGAAGTTTCAGGGATGTTCTGGTTCTTTCACAGCTGGAATTGTCCAGAAAGAAGAAGAGCCGCTGAATCAGTCAAACTGCCAAGACGTCAAGCATATATCTCCTCATAACGAGAGTAAACAAATGCATAAAAACATTACGCTGTGACATTTAGGAAAGTGACATGCAATTGAAAACATTTGGCTCAATCATGCGTCTTTTTATTTTCAAGACATTGTTTGCCAGTGTCATATCAAATCAGACAGACACATGGGCTTTATTATGAGTCACTTGATTCAGTCAGAGCGGGCCAGTTGTTTATTTGCATATGGGAGCTGACATCTCATCCCAATCGTATTTCACAGTAAATGGACAGATACGCTGCCCAAGATCAGTGCAAAGGGATCTTGAAGAACGATCAGGGGGTTTTAAAAATAATAATTGGTTGTGATTCAAACAAATGCCTTCGTTTATGGACCATAATAAGTTAAACCTATTTAATAGGCTAAAAAGATACACTTCAGGCAGATTTTAATGGCCCAAGTGGAGTTCAGACCATTACTATTAGTACATTGAGGAAAAGCTTCAGGTTTGGTCTAAATTAAACTCTAGCTATTAGAATATATTACAGCTAATCCAATAAACACCTCAGCAAATTAAGCCACCAATTACACTGAATAACTAATGTGTTTGCCCATGCAAAAATGAGTTGGCCTGATAACTTTCCCAGCATTTGCTACACTGAAAAATAAATGGTGCAAAAACAATTTTCATTCAGAAATTGCTAGTAAATTTCACAATGAATTTACGGCATGTGAAATTAGACAGACTGAAATAGTATTTTCTTGTAAAACTTTCTACAATAATCTTTATCTTTTTTTAGAAGTCTAGTCCAAGTCTTGCTAATCTACAGTAAGTCTGTTCAAGTCAAAGCACGCCTTTGCTCAGCAAAAGGCAAGTTACATGCCAAAGTTTTATGTTTGTTCAAGTCTCTACGATGTGCGTGTTTGTCGTCTGAGGTCAGACGACAACAAAAATCATTTCACTGAAGTCAATTAATCATCTTCCATATGCTTGCGTTTTTTTGTAAATGGCTCTGACACGTCCCAGATGTTCTGACACACGGCAGAGAAGGTCTCCGGCAGGTCTACTAAATGAAGAGCCCATAACAGGATAGAGAGGAAATGAGCCTCGAGTGATTTCACTTGGACTGGAGGACACAGACCACCCTGATCCGCCAAACACCTTCAGCTGCTCCAGTGTTTGTTCTTACCGCACAATTAAGTCCCATCAAACCTCCATCAGGCCGCCTTCAGACTGTGTGTTATGTCAAAGAGCGCTTTACAAGATTTGAAATGTTAAAACACTAGCACATTCTTCTAAATACTAAAATCGTCTTCATTTAAAGACATCTTCCAGATTCAACACAAGTTACAGTCAGTGAACAGCATTGCAACAGCCGCAAATGTTAAAATACTCACTGTTACAAAAGGCAGTTTTACTCAACAAGGACATTAAATTGATCAATGTTACAAAAGATTTCGGTTTTGAATAATGTGGCTCATTTAAAATGTCTATTTATCAAAGAATCCTGAAAATAAAAAAAACGTATCATGGTTTCCATAAAAATATGAAGCAGCACAGTTGATCTCAACATTGATAATAAGAATTGTTTCATATTAGAATGATTTCTGAAGGATCATGTGACACTGAAGACATAATGATGCTGTAAATTCAGCTTTGCATTACAGGAATAAATTATATTTTACAATATATTCAAATGGAAAATAGTCATTTAAAACTGCAATAATATTTCACAATATTACTAATTGTACTGTATTTTTGATCAAATAAATGCAGCCCTGGTAAGCATTTCAAAAACATTAAAAAAATATATATATATATATAGTATTACTGTATATGACGCAAGCTATCAAATATTGCCCGACAGGTTATTACGTTCTTGAAAAATGAGGAAGACAGACATTTTTATTCTTTACAATAACATGCACTGATGAATCGCTCACAATAGGACAGGAACCGTGTATGTAAAGCATAAATAAGGTCGGTTTTGATTTTAAACTTCATCTAAAACTAAATGATGAAAATGATAAAACGCATTCCATCTGTATAGTTCATGACTGTATAGTTCCTCCAGCGTTTCTCATACGTATGTGTTTATTTTGGTTTAACAGTACGTTAATTATGAGCTAACCCTTCTGCTACTGAAGTCAAGATTTACATTTTTTCCGCAATACGTTTCAAAGGAAATTTTTTGTCAGTTTCATAACGTCTACACAATATTTTGATTACTATGCCACGGTGAAAACACTGTAAACACAATTTAACAAAGTCTGTATAAACAATGTTGGACACATTTGATGAGATCAGCGTTTGTTTTACATTACAGTGCTATTTTAATGCAGATGTGGTTTTTGTAATGTTATAATTATAACATGTTATGTAATTATAGCTGTGATTACCTCCAAACCATTTCAATAACAAAGGGAAGTAACCTCGGAAATAAACTGTTGCATTACTCAATGGTCAAATGGTAACAGAGTCTCTACTGAACTATTAAAAGATAAATGCAACCTAAAAGGGTTTATTAGTACTATGAAATACGTTTTTGTAATGGACAAAAATGTGAAAAATAATAGACAAAATGGATGCAATTTCACATCTTTTCAACAAGTCTCTTGTTCTCTGGTTTCATGGTGCTTTGAGAACAGCAGAGCCAGAAAATAATCAACTTCCAGTCAACAAAGTCACTGCTTGGACTGACAGTGCCCAAGACAACATTTTCAGAAATGAGTTGATAATTTTCTACTGAACAGACTTAATGTTTAAGAATGCTGCATAAATGCTTTTACATGGTTAATGTAAGTGCAAGAGCTGAAGTTCACATCACAACTGATCAACTAAAGGAATAAAACCACATAAAATAGTGAAAAATAATCTTCTCATGTCATTTGCAATGGAAAGTTGACTGACATCCAAGTTAAAAGTGAATTTCTTTTCTTTAAAAAAAAAAAAAAAAGTATATTCTGCTCATCAAAGCTGCATTTATTTGATCAAAAAATACAGTAATACTGTGTAATATTGTTTTCTATTTGAATATATTTTATAGGGCATATTATTCCTGTGATACAAAGCTCTATTTCTAAAGCTCTTGGGCCATTATTATTTATTTTGTGTATTAATAATATTGGGAATAATCTCGCACAATTTCATTCATACGCTGATGATATGGTGATTTATTCCTCTGCACCAACGTTGCATCAGGCTCTGAGTCATCTTCAATCAGATTTTGATGCAGTTCAGCATACACTGAGCGATTTAAAACTTGTTTTAAATGCGGAGAAATCTAAACTTATGATGTTTACAAAAAGAAAGTCTGCACTTTCAAACTCATGCTCAATTACTACTTTTCAAGTTTTGGAGATTGAAATACCTGGGATTTTTAATTGGTGATTCTCTTTCTTTTGGGCCACATATTCAGTACCTTGTGAGAAAATTAAAGTCAAGTACTGTCTTTCTTTTGAGCAAGGAAGAGATTGGTAACAGCTACATTTTTGTCAGTGTTGGATTACTGTGATATCATATACATGCAAGCACCAAAGCATTGTTTACAGGCGTTGTATTCAGTTCATCATGGAGCATTAAGGTTCATCACAAATTCAAAAGCCCTTACTCATCATGGTTAAATGTACTCTCGGCTTGGATGGCCGGCGTTGTCATCCCATAGACTTAAGCATTGGTACTTATTTATATATAAAATCATTTTAGGTTTACTTCCTTCGTATTTACAGCAGAATATCATTCAAAAAGGTGCAAAGAATTATTAAGACTATTATCTTTTAAACATCCCTAAAGTTCGTACTAATATGGGTTAACGGGCATTTAGTTATGCTGCTCCATTTGATTGGAATCAATTACAAGATAAGTCATGCTTAAAAGAGTTGGTATCACTAAATGATTTTAAATGTATTTTAAAGGATCAAGTTGTAGAGTCATCTGATTGTTAATGTTTTGAGTGATTTGTGTATATAAACCAATGTATTTTGTTTTATGTGTAACTAAATGTGCTGCCTATCTTGGCTAGGATCCTCTTGTAAGTAAAGAGTTTTTAATTCCTGGTTAAATGAAGGTTTAATAATAAAAAAATATCAATTGTGCTTATATAGATATTTCTGATTATTATTAATGTTGAAAACAGTTGTGCTGCTTATGTGGAAACTGATGCATTTTTTTTCAAGATTCTTTGAAAGTTTTCAAAATCAAAACATTTTGTAAAATGTATTTTCTGTCACTTCTGATCAATTCAATGCATCCTCGCTGAATAAAAGTATCATTTAAAAACAAAATCTTAGTGACTTACTGACTCTTTCGAACTTAAATCCAACAAAAATTAGACTATTCCCAGAGATAGAGTTCATGCGGAGCATTCACTCACTGAGAACATCGAAATCTATAAAGGACAACAGTGCAACCCTTTCATTTCAAAGCCTATTCATTTATTTAAATCATAGGGTTTTGTGGTCAAATAATCACATTTGGTCAGCTAGATATATTGTGCTACCCTACTTTGAAATAGCCACAAAAGATACTTTAACCTTTTCCATTTGACCTGATAATGTCAACAACCTTCCAAAGCAGCTCTAGAATAGATTTCAACAATTCAATTACTCCTAAAAGCCTTTTGTGTTTAACTACTTTTTCCTACCGCTTGCACTGAGTAACCATTGGCTCTGAGAATGATCTCAGATGATGTCATGCTTGAGCTATAGAACCGAGAGGAAAGTCTCTATGACTGAATTCAAAAAATACCGTCCACCTCCAATCAGCTCTCATTGAGGTCTGAGTCCAAGCATTTCATTCATCTTTGCTCTTGTTCTCGTATGTCGGTAAGGATATCAGGATATTAATTTCTGCAGACAAGCACGCACTGAAACTAATTGGAGCGCCTGGACCCCCTTCTGCTGCGGGAACGGCCAGAGCTGCCAGATTCCTCCTGCTTTCTTTCCATGAAGTCATGTTTGGCCGTCGCATCAATATGAGTTGGAGCTCAGCGATGAAGAAGAAGCTGAAAAGAATAGTGTTGGGTTTTTTCTCGTCTGTACCCCTCTGGGTTTTGGAAGCGGCTGTCAGCGAGTGTTGAAAGCTCCCTGCAGGAGACTTGAGCTCTTTCTTCAGTTTTGTGATGTTCCAGGGTGTAAGTGAACAATGTGCTCACATTAAACCCTCAAATGAGTCGTAAGTCTGCAGGCCTTGTTGGGTGAGGTTTTCCCAGAGGGAAGCCTTTATAATCCAATCGTGCCACTGGTGGTTTGTTCACTGATGGTCGCCACTGTGTTTAAACAATGGTTCAGCCAAAAATGACAATTCTGCAATTATTGTTCACTTAAAACGTTCTGAACCCAGTGACCAGTCAAGCTAAAGCCTCCAAATTATCAACATAACTTTTATATTTCAAGATGAACACCTTCTGGACTGAAGCAGCTTATATTTACTTAATTATCCATTCATTATTTATTTATTTTAGAAAAATCATGTTAAAATGTAAGTATTACAGTATTGCATATGATCATCAGGTTTTTGAAGACATTTGTTTCCAGAACCTTTACATTTACTGCTCCTCCGTGGAGGAAGGATCTTTTCAAGCATTGAAAACATCTCAAATCTCATCTTTTGAGGAACATCTCTCACTCATCATTGTATTGCATTGCATCGCATTATATGTTTTGAAGCTACGGAGCTTTGATCATAAAATAAAGCATATTACTCCTACATCTCATCTTACTAAGATATATTATTGGGAGATATGGAGTAAAAACTGATATGCATATGCATTTTATTTAAGTAGTCTGCTATACTGTTATAGAAACATTCTGTTACAAACTATCACCATTTCATCTTACTTCTTGGCCATATAAATATCAGCAACTGCACAAAATTGCATCATTTCACTCAGTTTGGGCCTCTGAATAAAACTAGCACTTTTTTATTGACTTTGCTCATTACAATACTTTACGACCTCAATATTTGATGCTGACATTGAATGTTTGATCTTCAAAGATGCTTCATTATTTGTAATAAATAATGTGTGGAACATCTCTTTGTTAGACTTATTGGACAAGTCTTTTATTTTTAAGTCGAATTTCTTTCTGCAGTTTTTAATGCGCCATTTTTCTTCTCACATCTGTGTACCGCATTTTGAAGGCTATTTAAAGGAACTGATCTCCCAAATGTTAAAAGTCTGTCATCATTTACTCACCCACATGTCGTTCCAAACCTGTACTGTATGACTTTCATTCTGTGGGACACAAAGGGAGATGTTGAGCTGAATGTTCACGCTGCTCTTCTCCATATTATGAATGCATACATAATAGGACTGTAAAGCTACAAAAATGACAAAATACACCATAGACGTAACGCTTACTGATTTTTTCTTTCACTGTGGGCATTTTGCTAACGTTCGTAATGTGTAGTTTAAGTAGGGTGCCCATACATCCTGGTCAGGATTTCTAAATTTTTGCTTAGTTGACATGTCCTCATAGGCTTATTTGCTTTGCGTCGACCGTTCTCTGTAGTTCCCGCCTTCTCGCACGATTGGTCTATTATTTACAATGCCTGCACGCTATTGGCTGAACTACTTTTCAATCATTACCTTCAGCAAGTATGAAAACAATAAGTCAACAACCAGGGGCCTGTACCATGAAGCCAGTTTAGGTGGCTAGACAGGTAAGTTACAGTTTAGTTTGAACCAATCCTGGGTTTTAGGTACCATGAAAGTGGCTTGGCTTTTAGCTGCATTCATTGCCACAGTAACATACACTCCACAGCTAACCTGCTCTGGGGCAGGTTATGTTCTGGGTTAGAGATCTCAAACGGAAATTGGACCAATGAGATGTGAGCAAAGTGACACATGTCTGACGCAAATAAGTCACTCCCCCAGTTTCTCTTGCTCCAAATTAAAGGTAACTAGTACTAAACAAACAAACAAACAAAATTGTTTGGGTTATTTTATATGATTTATATAATTATATGATTTATATTATTATTAATCCATTACACACAAGCAATTTTAGGTTAACAGTGATTAAAAATCATTTATTTTAAATGAATGTTAATATATACAGATCGTATGTAATATAAATAAACTGTAGAATCAATGGATAATGCTTTAAAAATGACTACATGTGACGTGTTCGAGTCTCTATCGCTGTATATTTTCGACTATATAAACTAACTAAAGAAGTTTCACTTGTGACTGCACTGACAGAGCAAGATCATTTCTTTTTTGTCCTCTTTCATGAACAAGTACTTCATTTAAATTCATCATGTTCTTCAATCTCTTAACCTTTAGCAAAACCTTTAACTTTTAACCAAGGCTTGTGATTGGCTGTTTGCCAGTGATGTCACACATTCATGTGCCCGTGCTCCACAAACTCAGGATCAAAGCCTGAGTTGACAAAGAAAGTTGATGATCGTCATCATGGTACCAACAAAGCCAGATTGGAGTGGTTTGGTTTTGTCAACTCGAAACTAAACCTGAAACTCTGAATTTGTTCATCAACCATCATGGTACAGGCCCCTGGGGCCTGTTTCATAAAACAAGTTTACCAAATAAGCCAGGTTTATTTCAGTTAGTCTGACTTATTGTCAGTTGATTTGGTTCAAAATAAGTCAGAATAACTGAAATAAGCCTGGCTTGTTTGGTAAACTTGTTTTATGAAACAGACCCCTGGACATTTTTGGCAATTTAGAGAAGAGTACGTATGATGACCGTTTGTTTTTGCATCTAAATACCTTTCAGATCTGCTGAGCATCATAATCTGCGTCGGAGGGATGGAGTCACATCAATGCTCTCAAGTTTGAGGTCATTTTACTCTGCAAATCTTCACCAACCATTGCCTCTTACTGATAATGTGTTTTACATTTTGACACCATCAGAGGTCATGATGCATTCCTCTCGATGGCATGTCTGGATGGACTTCAAACGTGTCCGTTACCGAACACTGTAGTACCGCCGTCAGATCATCATACCTTTCAAATTAAATTCCAGACCGGCGCTGCTGGAAGCTACTCACAGTTATGAGATGCTTCTCTAAATCAGTGAAGTTATCTGGACAGTGGACACATTCATGTGTCTGAACAACATTAAATGTGGACTATTATGCAACAATTTTGGCCATAAATCAATGAAGCCCCTAATAAAAGCTTCCAGTCCATTTTGAAGTGGTTCCTTATGGGAGAAAGAGACTTTGTACACATGCGTTTAATATTTGTCATGTGAAATTTAGTTCCCGGATTACAATGGCTGCAAAGATCAAATCTGCTCCCTACAATATGAAGCAGATGAATTTGTGCTTAATTTGATAAAAATACTTGAATGCAAAAAGGCGAATCAATGCGTTTTATGGCCCGAGAGGAAAACAAGCTGTATTGGTCACAAGAAATAAATGCAATAATTATTACAATACTTGCAAGGCGGCCACTGTGCTGATATTTTTAATTTTTTTCTCCATACATTTTTGCAATTAATTCAGTGCAACAATTCGGCTGATTCAAATGGCCAATGTCAGATGGAGGGTGTTTGAAAACCATGAAATAAATAAATAAATAAATATATATAAATATATATATAATCCTTTTTTTTAATGCAACAACCACAGGGATGTATTTACAAGCTTGATGAATCAACAATCAAACACAGCAGCTTCAGAATTCATGTTTGGTCATCTAATTTATGTTGTAGAACAAAATGTGAAAGTCTCAAGTTAACCACAGACCATGTACTCATAAATCAAAAACCACTAGTCTAATTTTTAGGAAAATTAGCCCTTCTGATTGGCCTACAAATTGACTTCATGAGTAATTATCTCGATTGGGCTAAAAGAGTAAAATCAGACAATTAGGTGAATTGTGTAATTATCAACACAATTCTTTCGCTGCCTTGCAAGCACTTGCTATATTTACTTTGACAAACAGATTTCATTGATGTTTTGAAGCATTTCCTTTTGAAACCAGAAGGTTGGGGTGGGACAAATTAAAGCCAATAACCTTTCATTTAGGTTTGAAAGCAATCAAGTCACTTTAAATTCTTTCAGCTTTTAGTAGCATACAAGAATTTAGATCTCATGCATGGGCTAAAAGCCAGCATTTTGATTTCATAAGCCCTTTATCTAATGACACCAGCAATGAAATATGAATCTTATGCAAGAAAGAAAGCATGGCACATATAATATTTTCAGTAGTTTTATTGAAAAATGCCTCCTCTGTTTCAGAAATAAATAAGAAAATAAGGCTGTGGAATTCACAATGTGCAGTTACAAACATGAAGCAGCAATACTATATATATATATAGTCTTGCACGCAAATGCCAAAACTGCATTTGATACCGATAAAACAACAATTACAACAACTATATTCTGGATTAAAAAAGGAAAACAAACAACTACAAATGAAAATTAAAAACAAAAAACATACTAAATATACACCACAGACATGCAATTCCACCTTTGGTAAAATCAGCTGTGAGGTTAAATCAAACATTCATCCAATATGATCAATATCTGATTTATAATATCGTGATGGAGGGCATGTTTTACTGCAGATGTTAACAAAAAACAAAACAAAAAAACAAAGACAATTTCTCAGGTGAATGAAGACAGAAATGGATAATAATGTGTATTCGTACATAAATGATGATTGGTGAATATGCAGATGGCTGGAAGAGGCGATGATCTTTGGAAACCCTTCAAAGTTAATAAATTATCAAACACCTTTCACCTGCAGGCTGCGATGTGTGACACGTCAATGATTCCAATCGGACACATATTCAATGCGATTTTACAAGCGATGGAGTACAGAAAGAAGCTTTGAGGTTATATTAGGAGATTCATGCATCTGATCTGCTGAATTCACACAGGGTTTGAAGGGTTAAATTATCTGTACAAACCGTCAAAATGTCAACAAACAAATAACATGAGCCAATGAAAAAAAAAAAAAAACACCCCACCCCCTCTTCTTTTTTTTTTTATTTTTAATTTGTTTTTTACCAAGCTTTCCTTTCAGATCCCGTCTCTGGCGGTGACCTCTTGCGCCGTTGGTTTGGTGAGATCTCAAAGTCTTCTTCTGGGATTGGGACTATTTGCTCGGCATCAGGTGGAAACTGTTCTGCTTGGAGATACGGCAGTGGCCAATTGAGTCACTCAACAAGCAAAATACGATCATTACCTTTCTCAATCTGGCTACGGTAAGTGCAAGGGGTTAGAAACTGCTTGTTGATGAGTTGCAAATGGGGCAGTGCTTTATGTATGTACTTTACACACAGCAGGGTCTAAAAGCCTGAAACCTCAAGTGAAAATGCTTCCAAATTGCATCAGCAAAACAATCCGATTGACAAGGGTTGATATCACTAATTAGATGAAAGATCTTCAACTTTTCTTTTTCCCCACAGCTCACACAGGGTCATGGGTTCGATTCACAGCCAGTGCACATGCTGACAACATGAATAATTTGAATACAATCTAACCAACTTTGGATAAGCATCTGCCAAATACATAAGGTTCAAATAAAACCACAAGCTTCAAAATCTCAAAACACTGTTTTCCAGATTTAAATGAAAAAAAACATCAATTTTCAATGAAGTTTCAGACTTTGGGACCCCAGTGTATGTATATAGGGTTAATTCAGGTTAATTGGACCATTTTTTCCAGTCATCTCAAAGGCAAAAAGTTGCCTGATTCCTGAATTCATCCTATATTTATAGACATAGTAAAATTACTATCAAAACTAATGTCTGCTGATATGGGCAAGTTTGCCTGCTAAAGAAAAATATCAACATGAGAACCGAAGTCGAGAATTCAACAACACACCCATAATCTTCTAAACCCTTACTTCCAGCCAAATGAAAGAGAAAAGATCTCAATGATACAGAAATGAACCTTTAGGAAATGAAACTGGCAAGATGAGTGCGTGCATACTAAAGGAGAAAAGAAAAGAAACCTCCAGGGTCCGATGAACAAAAAGAAACTGGCCCTGAGCAAACGTCTGTGAGATCACTTAAGGCACACAATAAAATAAGAGGCACTAGTGTCAGCATTATGCAAGCAGTTGAATTCAAGCTCACTACGAGGGTTAAAACTATTGTTTTGTTTTTTAGCGGACTGGGCTTCACTTACTAGGCATGATTAGTTTATGTCCAGATAAACAAAAACTCTTGGAGTTAACATGCTAAATGACAGTTGTGTTGGCTACAGATCCACCTGGTTAGTATTTGTTGTGGTTGCTGGTGTGTTTTTGCGTGTTTTGGTCATGCGTCTCCAGCCGACTGCAGCTTGTTTTCGGTTGTTTTGACTGCCGTCACTGATGCCCGTGGCTGTGAGTTGTTGTTAGTACCCATCCGCAGATCGTAATCTCTGTTTGTTGCTTTTATCTGTTTGTTTGTTTGTTTGTTTGCTTTTGTTCAATAGTGTTCGCTTAATCATCTCCGTGGTTGGTTATCCGCACAGAGCCCAATAACATGTGATTTTCTCAGGATTTCAAAGTGTAAGCAGCACAGGTGGTTTAGAAAGTTTATGAACCTGGAACAGGTCAAAGAGGGGGTTAGAATTCTTTGCCAGACAAATCACAAACTGAAAATTAGCTTCTGATACTGTGATACTGAAGAGGGTGAAAATCCGGAGCATGTTTCATTCCAAAATCAAAAGAAAAGACTTAATGGCTTCGTAACAGCTGACTTATTGAATAACAATTTTGGTCTCACAAGGCAGCATATGGCTTTTAAAGACAATTCTTAATATTTCGTGCATTACAGAAATGTGAATGATTTTTTTGAATAACTGTACAGTTCAAACGTTTGGGGTCGGTGAAAAAAATCATTTAATTGAGAAAGGATGCATTAAAATGCATCAGAAGTGACTGGAGTAATGGCTGCAAGAAATTCAGCTTTACATTACATTTTAAAACATATTACAGTAGAGAACAGGTATTTAAAAATGTATAATATTTCAAAATGTTACACAATATTTTAGTCAAATCAAAGCAGCCTTCGGGAGAAAAAAAGACTTTAAAAAAATGTCAAAATAATGCCATCATAAAAATGGCTGCATTTGATTTATTTTTATATTTGGCTTTTGATTTTGGAGTGAAATATGACTCGTGAATGTTCTTGAAAAGTTTGGTAAGTTTCACCCATGATAATTTGCATTACTCAGCTGTAAATAGCTACATCATCTACTGCTCAGTTCATGCACTGTGTTACACTACACATGCTATTAATGTTATTTCTACTGTCATGCACCGGGCACAGCTAGAACATGAGGGACTTACCTCTGTAACCCTGTCCGTTATACGGCATACCGACACACTGAGAGGAGTCACAGTAGCCAGGCGGGCCGGGTGGACCGCGTACGCCGGCGACACCGTTGCGACCGGGCTGACCGCGGGTGCCTGGAGGGCCGGTTGAACCAGGAGGGCCGATTCTGGACTCACCAGGTGGGCCTACAGAAATCAGGAAAAACATTGCCTCAGAAACAACCTTTAAATGTGACATAAATTGGGGCTTAAAAGAGAATTAGCTTTCAGAAATACTGTCAATAATAATTTTACACTTGTGCCACATTGGCATTCTTTTATAATTTTTGGTGCACATATTTATATTAATTGTAGCATGAATTCATACATATATTTCAGTTTTTAACTGCAGTGTAAATGATCAATGTATATAAATCTCTGAACCATTAGCATCACCAAACAGAACTGCAGAAACAATGACCGTTTCCAAACAGGTTTCTGTCTATGAAAAGGGCCTTAAAAGAGAATTAACTTTCAGAAATATTTTCGATTTGACTGCACTGATACTGCTGGATGAGAACTGGATAATGACACCATTTTCTTTGGTAGAGCTGTCTTTCATTCCTCAGTAAAGTTTATCATTACAGAGGAAATTTTGCAACACTGACAGTTACTAAAAAAAACTGAATCAATGTTGAACTTATCTAATCTGAATAATGGCACTATTGTCTTCTTTAGAGCTGCTTTATAGCTGGATACAATTTGTTTCATAACTGATGAACTTTGTAATCGAATCAAATATGAATCCCTAGCTGAATAATGGGATTATTATCTTATGTAGAGCCGCTTTACAGCTGAAACTGACATAATTTTATAAGTGTTGAAATTTTAAGAATTTAGGAAAAAAGAAGGAGAAAAAGGAAAAAAAAAACAGCCCAGTAAATCTGAATTTTTCCTGATATTTCCAGGTTTTTCATGACTGTATTCCTCATTTAGATGAGCTCCAGTAAGCTAGATTTCAGCACATGAAACATACCAGGTGGTCCAGTGACTCCTCTCTGTCCTTTCTCTCCAATGCCTGGACTTCCTCTGTCTCCCTTTTCTCCGGCTGGTCCTAATGAAAACACACACAAGCACAGATATATAAATCGACGCACACATAGCTGCATATATGCATCTGCAACAAACTGCCAAATGTGCCATAGCCGAACGTCTGGATGCAGAAATGCAGACAAATGCATTTTGAGTCAGGTACTTAAACTCTTGCAGCAAGATTCCATAAAGAGCAATTCTTAAAAGAACTTCTTAGTGTGAAGAACATTTTCAAAATCTAAAGAACTTTTTTCCACAATTAAGAACTTTTTGTGGAATGGAAAGATTCTATGAATGTTAAAGGTTCTTCATGGAACCATCAATGCCAATAAAGAACCTTTACTTTTAAGTGTATGAGAGAGTGCTTCCTATTAATTTAGACTTGAAACCGCACGGCAGCTCAATAGACATCAATTATTTGTCTTAGCATTTCTACATATACTGTACAGCGAGGGCAGAAGTCCAACCTAACCACAGTTCTTGAGGCTGATTAAAATCATATGGTTGTATTTGGCATGGTTTTCTGTTTATGTTTTGATTTGGCTGTTGTTTTAGGTACCTCGTTCTCCCTGGCGACCAGGCAACCCTGGACTTCCGGGAAGGCCGTTTCTGCCTATCCGACCGGGCTCTCCGCGTGGTCCCATGGGTCCGGGAGGTCCAGCGGGGCCAGAGGGCCCTGGGCTGTTGCTGTGATAGTTGCTGGGGATCTGGTTCAGCACCTCATTGAATCGACCCATTTGTCCTGTATAACGTAAACCATGAAACAGCAGA
This sequence comes from Onychostoma macrolepis, assembly GCF_012432095.1. NCBI lineage: Eukaryota > Metazoa > Chordata > Actinopteri > Cypriniformes > Cyprinidae > Onychostoma > Onychostoma macrolepis. The sequence goes on from NC_081174.1 coordinate 29,096,857, forward strand.
TTTGAATGAAATGTAACCTTTGGGATCATCTGAAGATCATGTCTCATAACATCTTTTAGCCATGAGTACACTACTGTTTAAAAGTTTGGGGTTAGAAAGAACTCAAATGTTTTATTAAGCAAGGGCATGATAAACTGATCAAAAGTGACAGTAAAGTCATTTATAATGTTACAAAAGATTCTATTTCAAATAAATACCGTTCCTTTGAACTTTCTATTCATCAAAGAATTTTGGAAAAAAATATATATACTGTATATATATCATCGTTTCCCCAAAAGTATGAAGCTTCACAATTGTTTTAATTTTGATAATACACTGATAATAATCAGTGATAATTTAATTGATAATACACTGATAATAATCAGAAATGTTACTTGAGCAGCAAATCTGCATATTAGAATGAGTTCTGAAGGATCATGTGACACTGAAGACACTGAAAATTCAGCTTTGATCACAGGAATAAATTACAATTTACAATATATTCATACAGAAAACGGTTATTTTAAATTGTAATAATATTTCACAGTATTACACTGTTTTCACTGTATTTTTTTATTGAATAAAAGCAGTCCTGGTAAGCATAAGAGACTTTTCAAAATTTTTTGAGCAGTAGTGTATATTGGCAGTATACTTTATTGCTTACATTGCAAAAAACCTTGCATGTACTTTTCTCGATTTGAATCGTATAAGTAGTTTTTTGCTTCAGAACAGTACTGGCTGAAATGCATTACCGTTCACGAGCTGTTCGCACACTTGTCTGGCAATAGAGCGCATCATGCTCTGGGATGCGATGTCTCCCTAGGAGGATGAATACGAGATGTTAACGTCTCCTCCACTCAAACTCTTGCGAAATGATGAAAGCAGATATTAAAATCATCACTCACTCTGTCTCCTTTGTCTCCTTTAACCCCAGTAGGTCCCTGTATGAATGAAAAATCATATTTCTCTTTAAACAGACTGTGACGCATCCAAACATGAACTAAAATCACTGGCTTGCTCCTGACTTATGCCCAAAACCACACTGTGCATTTCAGTGAGTAAATATTTATTGAACTGAATTGCAAACAACGTGGATCGCATTAGACTATTTCCTTTCTTAACCTTTTGGATTAAAAAAAAAAAGTTAAAAATAGTCTTAATATGTTTGGTAAAACTCATAGAAAGGTGCCACTCATGACTAAACAATTAACTATTAAAAGAAACTTTGAATCAGATGTGTCTTCTAAAAGAAGTAAAAATAGACTAAAAACATTTAAATGAGTCACCAATTGTTATACAGTGAGTATTCATCTGTAAAATGAATATAAACAGCAGATCAGATCATTTACTCTTGGAGGAATTTGATGAGAAATGCTATAGTTCATACTGAAATTTCTGATTTTACTTAATCTTGGCAAATCTGTGCACAGTTTCAGAGATCTAGAAGTCTCGAAGAAACACAGATGAGATTACTGGGTCTTTTTCTCAGAAGGAATATCAGCAGGAGACTTCATCTCTCAAACAGTAGATATGTTAAAGAGCTGTTGTTTTCTTTTTCTTTTTCGACCAATGGCAAATTAGTGTCAGTATCGTGCTATTGTATGTCTATGAAAACCAAAAGGTTTCATACCGGAACACCTGTATCTCCATTCTTTCCAGGCTTTCCAGTAGGTCCCGGCATTCCAGGGGCTCCTGGGGGTCCCTGTACAAAAGAATAACAGCTCTGGTCTTCAGCAAAACAGATGTCTGCAATACAGTCTCACATCTGAGTAAAAGAAAACAAATTTAACAACACCCCCCCCCCAAAAAAAACCCCAAGAACATACCATTGATCCTTGTGGGCCCATGGGTCCTGGGGGTCCCTCCTTCCCTGGGGGTCCCTGTGTCAATAACATACATGCATATATCCACATTAGACTGACAACACACGTTCGTTCAAATGAATTGCATCTTAATGAGTTTCTCAAAGAAACATCTGTGTTGTATTTGAGCCCCAAATGAAAATGAAGAACATGAAGCCTATTTTAAGGACTACTGAGATGTTTTGCATTATGATATTGTTTTTTATTATTGTATTACAGTAATGAGAGCATGTGAGGAAAATGTACTTTATTGTTATGAAAATTCTTGAATTTAATTATTAAAAAAAATATTTTTTCAGTTAAAAATATAAATAATAATAATTCTCAAATCAACTGTACATTGCTTATATAGTATGTACAGTATGTAAAATTCTATTTAAAACAACAAAGCTGAAGTGCTTTACAGTATAATAATAATGTTTCAGTATTATTATTATTATTTTCATTATTATTATTATAAATATATTTTTTATTCAAAAATAATGAAAGAATACATATTTTATTCTAAAATATAATGATAAATAATAATAAACATAATTATTTAAAAAAAAAAAATAAAGGCACTACAGCTATTCATGATTTAAGGACGAAATACTTTATATATGAAATAATATATATTTCACTTAACATAAGGGAGAAATATCTTAACGGTTTATATAAAATATTATATTATCATTGTAATTTGATGATATAATTACATCAAAAAAAAGTCTTTTTTCAGTTGATTTTGGGGTGAAATATGCTTCAAAAATACGTTTTTATGAGGATCACCCTAATGTGTTGTACACTGAAGAGTCTTCACTCACCCGTATTCCAGCTGGTCCAATAGACCCAATGGCACCAGCCGGTCCCGGTGGACCCTTAGAGAAAGAATGGAAGAAAAGGCAAAAGCTAAAACCAACAGTCTCAGTGCCAGAGTCTCTGGTTTACATTAGCACAGGTCGCTTACCTCCGACCAAACAAATCAAACTACTTTCCACAAACAATTTCCCACCAACACACAAGATATCCTTCCATTTCGTTCTTGCTAGCTTTCTTTCTTTCTTTCTCTTTGTCAATCCTGCTTCTCCTTTGATGTCTTGGCATTAGATTTACAGGGTACTTAATATATTCCAGATCCGTTTTACTGGCCGTTATAAACCCTGGCTGCATTCTCTGCAAGTCATTAAATGCATGTTGTTATAGCAACTCCTCCAACATGGTCACCTGCACGGCTCGGCCCACTCTTCATTAAGAGGGATCGGATATCGCAGTCCGTCCTGGAGAATTTACAAAACAGCCGTGCAGTATAACCACAACAGTGAGAAAAATGTCTGCCTTTCTTTGTCTCCCTCTTAATTTGTTAATTAACTCAAATAAGCATCTCTCCTGCTTTTAAACTGCATCAGCATAACACTGCCAGTGTTCTATTTTATTTTTATTATTATTCACAGGAACCAGTTGTGCCAGGAACCCATGTTCATTTCTATGTTTTTAGACTGCAATTTGTCACATAATCATAATCACCTTGTCATTCCAAATCTTCCAGGCTTTCCTTAGATAAATGTTCATTGTGTTCTTTTACATAATGGGCACTGAAGCTTTCAAGCTTAAAAAATGATAAAAATCACAAGTCCATAAGTCTTTGGGAACAGACTGTAATTGAAGTTTTTATTTGCCAAAAATATTACCCTTCCTCTGTGGCTGTCAATTCTCATGTTAATAGGGATTTATTCAGTGACAAAGTTATTGTTCGGCTTCTGTTTGGCTCCTGAATACAAAGCACAATTCGCGTGGATTTTATGGTATCTTTTTTAAATCCAAAAAATTCATACAGTTTCAGAAAGACATGTAAAGATGCCAGAATTTATTATTATTATTATTATTATATAACATTACAAATATATATAAAATTCTAATAATAAATTCTAATAATCTAAAATCAGCGTAATGAAAGATAGTACAGCTATACAAGTTTTATGCACACAATTATACTTTACAAATGTATTAAATGTAAAAATAAATTTAAATTTTATATAAATTATATATTTTGTATTCACATTGCATATAAAAACTTAATGGTCCTAAAAATAGACTTCATAAAAAAAACATTAATTATATCATTAAATCACTTGCTTTGCAGCTATCACTTCTATTTGAATAGTAATTTATTCGGTTATATAATACGTTATTTTTGGCTTCAAATTTGAGTACAGCACACAAGTCGTATGAACTTTTATGATACTTTTTATGGTGTCTTTTTCTTTTAAATCAGAGCATGAAAGATTCTGCAAAACATCTCCTGTTGCGTCGTATGAAAGAAATACAGTTTTGGAACAACATGAGAGTGAGTAAATGATGCCATAAAGTTCATTTACAATATATAGTGCAACCCAAACCAATTAGACAATCTTCTGCTGTTTGTCTTGTATAAGATATTACATACTATGTCTACAAAACCACCACCAAAATCAGTCGCAAGATCCTCTTCACTAGCTCCTCACATGCTCTAAACAGTCCAACAAAAAGAACGGGACAGTTTAATGGGGAACCACAAAGTGGCACCGATTAGGACTCTGCGCAATTACAGCCTCAACCCACATTTTATCTCGTGGCGTGATCTACAACTATTGTTCAGCGCTGCCTCCCAGCCATCCCCCCTCCTGAGTTATGATCTAACGTTAGCCACATGGAGCTCGTCCAGAGAGGTAGCGCAGGCTGTGGAGCGCGAATAATCCTCCCGTTTCCCCCCTAAGACTCAGGCGGCTCTCCAGAGCAACACTTACTTTCTGTCCAGGTAAGCCAGCATCGCCTGGATCCCCCTTTGGACCTGAACGACCCTGTGTGGAGAAAATAAAAGGAGAAAGACCTGTCAAAAGAGCACCCAATGTTTTGGTAAAGCGCTTCAGCGTGATCCAAAGAAAAATTAAAACACATATATCAGTTCAGAGAACATAGACAAGAGGGAAAACGAGATATCTAGAGTTTGGCTGTGCAAAAGTCGCTGCCATCATACTGCAGTTTTAGGGTGTTGCTATATGGTTGCTAGGGTTTCCCGGGTGGTTGTTAAGTCCAAGTCTTTAGGTATGGCTTTAAGGCGTGTTTACACCAAGGACAATAACAATAACGATTAAAAAAAAATCCAGGAGTTTTAAAAAAGTTTTAAAAAGCATTCCAATTCTATGAGAACAGACCTTAATCAGGGTGATGCAATATTTATATTTTGACAGGAATGAAAACGAGGCTGCGAGGGATTGAAATACAATGCGTTCAATGGATTGTACTGTTGATTAACACCGTACCGTGTTCAGCTGACGAAACGTCTGTCCAAAAAAACTTTCAGTAGGCAAAAACTTCAGTTGCGAGTTTTCGTGATCTAGGATGTTTGCACAGTCTGTGCCATCGTAAAGACTGTAGGTCTATTCCTCACAGCCTCATTTTCACCTGTGTCACATCCGGTATGGCGTCTAACCTGATTAAGGTCTATAGAAAAGTCCACACCACAACTATAATGATAACGACACATATCGTTAGAAAGTTTTTTTAGAATGTTTTTTCCAGATAAGCGGCCAATCGGAATTCACTTAACACACAAGTATTTATAGACGGTTTCATTGGGCGCACGCACCTGGACCGAAGTTAACTTCCGGTCTATGTTTGTTTATCGGTCTTGTAGCACCGGCTACAAACACAGTTAAAGTTAAAGTGATGAGTAATGAAGTTGGGCTCAGGTTGTTGTGCTGTGGGATGTGTTTCACATACATTTACTTATTTGTGGTGACCGCCACGATATCAAAACTGACCGATTTTCCAAAAGGCTTCGTTGAATAAACATGAGCACGTAACGCACGTTTAAAAATCAAAACGAGGCGCAGGTGTTTTTATATCACTGTATTGCTGAAGGAACACTGTCTTTAGAAAATGTTCGATGTCATTTTCATTTCATCTTGCATGTTATATGCCTGATAAGGCAGCGTTTGTAAGCTCAGCACTGCTTTGTGTAACGTACAGCCCAACAGCTGTTTCCGGGGAAACCTCTAGTTCTCCCGATTTAAAGTGCCTCCTGCTGGCAGAGGATGAATTTACATTTTTAATAAGTCCGTCCAAGTAGTTATCGCTGCATCTCAGTCCGTCTGATTTACGCAGCAAACATATTTTGCTTGTTATCAAAACATAATCTACTCTAGAGGGACTTAGCTGTTGTTACTGATTGTATTTGGATGTCTACCGGAAGTTAAGTTAGGGCCACAAAAGCGTGCACGCGCAATAACGTTTGTTTATGTTGTTGCCGTTGAAACCGTCTATAAGGCAGACAACAAAACTGCAGCGTGTGCTTATAATAGACAGAATGTTATCGTTTCTTGGTATGGATGCTAATATAGCTTATATTGTTATAGTTTTCATTAGAATGATTGTTCTTGGTGTGGACGGGCCTTTAATCTCTCCTTTAGTCTGTGGGATTTGCACCGCAGTCACATTAGCAAAACTGTCATTGCATGAAGTACTGCTTTTTCAGAGATCCCTTCCAAATGAAGCAGCTTTAAATTGTTAAACATGGCAAATTCAAGTTGTAAACGTTTAACAAACTTGAATCTAAAGTGAAATCCACATGGTTAAAACCACAATCATGTAGATTCCTAGTGAGATGACTGCATTTCGCCCACTGTACACAGGTAAATTTGACTGTAACTTAAGTCTGATCACTTAGTAAAACATCAGCATTGGGGCTGTGCAATACTGGAAAAAAAACTGACATTGCTGAAAAATTACTTTTTACGCTGAAGTGCAAGCCATCCTTTCAGTTCCAATTGTTTGTGATCCACTCAATGACTATAAAAATAAAAATATACTTAAGTAATTAACGTCTAACTTCTATAATCTTACGTTTTAATTTCTTCCTTTTCAAATGTTAAACCATCAAGATTTTATTTTTGCAGTTCAATTCAACTGCAGCCTCTGCAATTTGAGAATTGCAATACTGCATTATCAATTTTATACAGTATATATATATATTACATACATACATATATATATGTATGTATGTAAGTATCATGCAGTCCTTTCCTTAAGCCACACGATTTGAGGAATCAGAGCGAGTTACACACTGATGTTTAATACTTAGTCTTACTGGTTTGTTTCAAACCCTTAACCCCAAGTGTGAGCGATAGTAATACTGATGCTTGCAAACAGCACTAAAACGCAGCAGCTGAAACGGAGAGGGGAATAAATCCAGTGAGATTTTGTGCTAGCAGCAGGATCAGGTGGTTTAAAGCGCTCTGATGAGCGTAAAACCCCCAGACACGCAGGAATGCTGAATCCAGAGCTCACTGCCATAATTATGCCTCCGCTACAACTCCTAGGATAATAAATAACCCGAATAATCCCTGTTTGGTGTGCGGAAGGATTTACCGCCGGCTACTGACTTCTGACTGTGTGAGGAGACAATGGATACATGATGAAAACTGAGATGGACTTACAGCCTCGCCAGGAATGGAGAGCCCACTAGGGCCCTGTGGTCCTGGAGGGCCCATCGGACCAGGCAAACCCATCTCTCCACGTTGGCCCATCGGACCCTACAGGAACAAACAGAGTCAATGTATGAAGATGGCAATGTTCAATCCTGTAGATAAACATGATGAATTGTGTGTAATGTACAGGTTTAAGATCATCCTGACTTAACAGAGAAGGATAGGCAGATTACTCACGACTTGACCGGTTTCTCCTCTTTCCCCTCGTGGTCCTTTACTTCCAGGTGCACCCTGGGAAAGGAAGAAAATGTGGAGAATTTACAGAGAAAACAGTCCTGATGTCAGTCCAATTAATAAGAACATAACGTTAACTATGAATTAAAATTTTGACTATACCTGAATTAACATTTTAAGGCAAGACACAGGATGAAACACTTCAAACCAAACTATATTAATAATATTTTGAACTAAATAAAAAAAAATCTGTTCCTATAAATTTTAAACCTTTTGCTGTCTATCTTTATTAGCACACTTCAGTTGACTTACCACTGGCCCTTGAGGCCCCTGGGGCCCCGTACTGTCTGAGGTGCATGTGCAGGCATTGGGAAGAGGTGGACATTTGGATTCATCTCTCTGAATGACAGAGAAAATGAAATATATAAGAACAAATGGCAGCATAAGCAACAACATCAGTGACCATCAACCATCTAAAAACTATTTCCTGATATACAGTATGTGGATTGTGTGAATGTTTAGCTCATGGACACTTAGTTATTTAGATGTTCTTAAAGGCACTGTATAGGTACAGTAAATGAAAAACTGGTTATTGACTTGACCAGGCTGATAACTAAAAGGCTTTAGGTTCAAGCAACTGACCTTACTACAGACGTTACTCTATCTGAGTCCATCTAATAAAAATATGTTGCGAGCCGGCTTGTGCGCTTATGTACCTGATGATTTCAGAATAAATTTGTTAAATTAAAATGCAGTTTATCACCATGCAAAAAAATAAAGCTTTTCAGGTTATGTTGAAGATGAGAAAATAGTAGAATTGCAAGAAGAAATCAAGAAGTCGACAACATTAACACAAAGATAAAATGAGTGCAAATAGGTGAATAAAGCGTTTTTTTTTTAAATTCGCTTTGGTTGCATGTATGTAGCCACTGTATTTATTATTAGAGGAAACAAATCATGGTGGAAAATGAACAAAGGTCAACATCATAAAGGACGACATGCTCTATTTGAATCACTTATTCCCCATTTTAAAAACATGCACCACACTGTATTCTTACTGTCTTTTCCTTTGTGTAAATACAGAGGTGTTTTGCTTCTGGCCAATCCTTCAAAATTTGCAAGTGATCCAATGCATGCATTTTTTCGAGATTTCTGGCTGGTTTTGGTTAAACAAATGAAACTCACTACTAGCCTCATAAGGTCAAACGTCACTGTAGCTTTGAGCGAGACTTAACAGCCATAACAATAACTATTAACAAGTGTACTGCATATCACCTCGGATAAAAACTAAAACTGATGACACCGCCAGTGATCTGGGATGCGATGTCAACTATGGCAAAGTTTTGGAAAACTGTCATTTCTTCAGCATTAATCTTTGTCTTTGTTTCTGTATCCTTTGGCTTTGGGTGTAAAGACAGGCCACATAGCTACAACACGGCTGATTAAAACCTCTTGTGTTTTGACTGTCAGAAGTTCCATAAGCAGAATAATATTTTGCTTATGGAAGACTAAAAATATAATAAAGAGTATGGACACAGCTGCTCTCATGGTTTGCATTAATAGGCACACATAGTGATTGCGTGAAGGCACTTGAGTTCAACAATTTCACACTTCACAACCAAGAACCGCAACTGAATGACAGTCAAACATCTCTTTTAAAACCCGTGTGCTGTTGACAAACCAAATAAAATGGAAGAGCGCACAACGAGAGATCAAAGAAAGGAAATGCTCTAACAATAGCGAGCGGTTTGGCCAAGCACATGTTAAATGTCATGTTTGAATGTGGTCAAAGGGGACGCATCAGAAACATATGGAATTGTATGACAGATCCGCGTGGGTGGATGAAGCTCAAAAAGATGAAGGAGTTGTGCGTGAGAGTCGATTGACTTGTCATTTGTTTTCAATCCAAAGTGACTGTACAGCAACCCCTCTGGAGCAGTCTGGGGTTAAGAGCCTTGGTAAAAGCCACAATGATCAAAGGCACGGGGTCGGATGTAAACAGTGTGGTTCATGGGTCATCCGTACCTGAAATTTAACCCAGCATTTGTGTTCTTCACCTTTGTGTAACCCTGGCTAGGTTTGCACCAGCTGTTCATAAGTTCTTAATTAAATTGGGAAATCGACACTAGAGGCTATTTTTCAAAGATTACTGGTGTATGTTTTACTAGAAAATCTGATTTCATTCTTTCTACTTCAAAATTATAATTAATTATTTGTGAAATTTACTAGCCATTTCTGTGTAGAATTAGTTTCCAAACCGATTTTACTAGCTAGGTTGCACCATTTGATGTCATAATGCTGAACGCAGCTAGTAGGTCGAAAGTCGTGTAATATGACAATGACTCTCAGTGATTCAATCGAATCGATTTCCATTGAAATGCACACACATAATAAAGAACATAATTTATCTTCAAATAACATTCAGAAATCGTATCTGAAACTAATAAGGATTTAAAAATAAATACTGATACATAGCATAAGAAATTACAATTATTTATTCTGATTTTATTTGACATGCACAACACTGATCAATGCACTTAGAGGCACACTGTTTAGATAAGGTTTATGTTGAAAAGCTGCCAACAATGTGATTTATTCACATAATGTTCTGTCTTTTAAAATGCAAATGAGTGTAAATGTCAGCCTTATCATATATGTCAAAAGTCTGGCATGTAAAACAAGAGCCTATTGATGCAGTTCAGTTGAACTGCTGTTTTATTCCAATCATTACTCCTGGTCGGAGACTCTCGTAAATATTTAGTTTATACTGTACATAGAGTTATGTTTCAACTTCAAAAGTTTATTGGTGCAATGCTAAAATATTTAGTAGCGCGCAAGTTGCAATTTGCCTTTAAGTCAAAACTAGGCTATGTTGTAGCTTACGCACAGCTGGTGTGACCGGCAACTGATCTCTAGAGGCTTTCTTAAAGTCTTCTCTTACCATTGAAGGAAGGTCACAGCATCTGTCCCTGCTGGTCCAGCCGAGACTGCACACAATGTCAAACATCTGGAGCTGAAACTGCCCAAGCAGAGACAAAACGGATGTTACACGTGTCTTTGATAAAAGCTTGCATTTTCAAAGATGGGGGCTCAGACGCCCATTAAAAGGATCCAGGCTGGAAAGAGCGAGAGCGGTGAGCTCACGGTCAATGTGTGATAACAAAAGTTTGTTTTTGTACCAAGGTGCTCTTAAAAATAAAGGCTCCTTATTGGCATTGATGGTTCCATGAAGAATCGTTAACATCCATTGAATCTTTCCATTGCAAAAAAGGAAAGATTCGTTTAGATTATCAAAATGTTTTTCAAACAAAGAAAAAAATGGTTCTTTTAGGAACTGTTTACCGAAAGGTTCTTTGGAGAATCAAAAATGGTTCTTCTATGGCTTTCGCTGTGAAAACTCACTTTTGGAACCTTTATTTCTAAGAGCGTAAAGTGTTCAGTGTTTTCGTTTTGAGCTCACTGTTGCCGATTCTCCTTTAGATCCGATAGATTTGGACATCTTTCCGAGTACTTGAAATCCATCCATCGATGTGTTTCCGGCTGGTTTAATCTCCTTCTCAGCCACTTCTTGGCAGTCCAAGTTCAGTTTGACGCTCTTGGGAGATACCAGGATGTGGAGCTGGAATAAAAGAAGACTGTTAGATGTTCAAGCTTATAACAGACTCATGGGTCATTTTAAAGGAAGAACTTGCGTTCATCTTCAGCAAAGTCATTAAATAAGTCTCAGTTGGCAGTTTTCTATTGTTGTTTTAAACTCTAAGAGCTTCAGGCCTTAATTAGGGATTTCTGGGAGTCTTTCTGTTCAAAGGGAGTGTTCTGGCCAGAGGTGCATATAAAAACCAGCAAGTTCCTTCAACACCAAATTCATCCTGACACGCTCAAGGCAATGATAACAGCGAGTCCATTGTAAAATATTTTTACAGAGAATTTGGGAAAAATTAACAGCAGCTAACAAGAGTGTAAATAAATACATCATCACATATGACAGTGGGACTGTCAAACCATCCAGCCGATTTTGCATCTGATCTGAATTGGCCACTTCCTCTACAGATCGAGGGCAAATTCACTAAATAGTTGAACCTCTTCAGCGTAGATGCATACTAAACTGGTAAACTGGTATACATTAAGTAACTGTCATACTTTTCAGAGCAAAAATGCCTCCAATCTATGCAAATGAGGCACAAGATAGCATAATTTTCTCAAAACATACACTACAAACTTACAAAGGATTTCCATTTCAAATAAATGCTGTTCATTTGAACTTTCTATTCAAAGAATCCTTAAAAAATAATCATGGATTCCACAAAAAATACGAATCAGCACAACTGTTTTCAGCTTTGATAATAATAAGAGATGTTTCTTGAGCAGCATCCTCATATTAGAATGATTTTTTTGAAGGATCACGTGACACTGAAGACTGGAGTAATGATGTTGAAAATTTTGCTTTGTATCACACAAATATACATTTTTAAATATATTCAAATAGAAAACATTTCTTTTAAATTGAAATAATGTTTCTCAATATTACTGCTTTTACTGCATTTTTGATCAATTAAATGCAGTCTCGGTGAGCAGAAGAGACTTTTTTTTCGAAACTTCTGAATGGTAGTGTACTTTTACTCTTCTTGATCTTTCTCAATCGTGAGGAACTTTAGACTTTACTATACAAAACTGTTCACAAGTACCAAATCTGTACAAAATGGTTTAAAGTTCTCTTGAACTTTTAACTACTTGGCCTAGGATCATCTGATTCGTCAGTCATGTTAATTGTTTTGCTCAGGATGCATGTCATGTGTTTGGTCCTGTAATTGCAGGTTGGCGCTAAATTTCTTATTGAATTGCCCCCTCAGAGTTGTTTCAGCTCTCTGATCCACATAATCAATGTACACTGATATTCCCTGTTCACTACATTGCATGATGAAGTTGTTTCTCCATATGCCATGGACCGTCGGGCTGCCAAGTGTTAAACACCAGCTGAACACTGCGATGTAATCACATTTCTCCACCGCAAGCTAATGGAGGAGCTCAAAGCAGGACTGATGCTATGGATCAGGAATGGATTGGAAATTTGCGGTCAGCAATTAGAGAGGATGCGATTCTGATCTGACCGCAGAGGATTGGTCAGTATCAGTAAACATTCTGCAGGCCTGAGATACACTGAAGTTTACCTCACTATTGGGCTAAACAAAGCGAAAAAGACATGATATTCATTAGAACGATGAAGTGATTGTTACGGAGCAAGACCACCATCTTTCTGTGAGCACTTAAACCAGTTTTCTTTCATGTCTCGTCACAAACTGCCTATCAAACCTTGTCAATATCAAACCAAACATGACATCACTAGACGTCTACACAAATGTGGTATGTATTATCTAAAGCCATTCCTGTGGCACATTATTGTTTTCTGTTTAGCCTGGAGGTCCCCAGGTTCTTCTGTTCTCAATTATTATATTCCATATGGATTAGTAGAGCTTACTGCATAATGCACAGTAATAATATAACTAATTTACAAAAAAAAAAAAAAAAATGCTCTTAATAGAATAAAGTAATCAGAATAAATCTCACAATAATTGTTCGTAAAATGAATTAAACTTTTATACTATAATTATTACATTTGTTAAAATAATATTGTGAAAATATCTCAAAATACTTAATTTTTTCCACAAAACTATATGCAGATTCTTTTTCTTATTTTTGAAAACTAGTGGTCGAAATTTGTAAAATATTATTGTAAACATATTATCTAAAAGTTTTTCTCCAAACCTATATGTCGATTTTTTCTTATTGTTAAACACTAGTGCTATCTATAGTATAAAGAATAAAGTTCTGTACAATCTTTAGAAAGCAGAATGAAATAGTAATACTTTAATCGTTAAACATTTTCACTAATACTTTGTAAAATCAGTTTTCATAGTCCTTTTGTGGCCCTGTGAATGTTCCCAGATAGCAGTTTTGAAAAACACTGTACCATACTATATATCATCCGGATATTCCACATTTGCAGCATTTCCACATACAGTACTGTGCACAATATACATACTGCCAAACAACAAGAAAAGTTTATTAGTGTGGCTTTCTGTATTCAATATTTTGCACAGTCTTTGCTGTTTATAATCTGCTGCACTGTTTTTCTATTTAAAGTTTTGTTGGAACTGATTACGGTCATTTGATTTTGTTCATTTTGATCTGATCACTGGCAGCTGTCCTCAAACGTCCTCTTTAATGGCCACCTGTGGCTGTTCAGAGGGAAGCAGGATCTTTTAAACAGACGACTTCTCCATTTCAACTGAATCTGCCACAAGTTTGGACAGATCTTTCAAAACGGGGCTGTCCTCCATTTTAGCCAAGTCCACTGAGGATATCTGAAGAATGATACATCTCTGCTGGCCACGCTCGCTTTCTCTAGGCTGCTTGAGAGCTTTCTGCATGCTCATGGTCATTTAGAGCTTGGTGTTAAAAGATTTTCAGAAATGAACATTCTGTCATCGTTGACTCACCCTCATGCTGTTATAAATCTCCAAATAACTTTCTTCTGTGAAAAAACAAGGACATTTAAATAATGTTGTCAAGAGGTCCAAAAAAGACCACGGAAGAACAAAAGTCACACAGGTTTGAGAAAATGATGACAGAATTTCATTTTTGGGTGAAATATTCCTTTATGAGTTACAGTCTTGACGTTAAAAATCCCATTACTTGCACCACATACAGAGCCAGCAAAAAAAAAAAAAAAAATCAAATCCTTTGCTGAAGCTAGACAATCTAAATCATGTTTGTTTATCTAGACCAAAAAGCCATCTGCATGAGTAAATAACATGCCAGAACCACGCATCTCTTAAAAAAAAACACACTTCATTTCTGAAATTCAGACATTATTTCCTTCCAAGCAGGAAAGATCTGAAGCATGAACGATTCGTCAAGCTCAAAGTTGAACACTTATGCCACTCCATCTGCTTTCATTAGAAACTGTCATATGATGCAGCAGGGCAGATTTTGCATCCTCTATGCTCTCTTACAAAGAAACTCAATGGAAAAAAATAGTTTATATACTAAATGATCATGCAGTGGCCTCCTTTGTCCACTCCTGTAAATTAAAAACTTTACAAATGAAAAAAAAAATCCTTCAAGCTTAAATTTGAGCCAAAAAAATCTGTCATCAGTCTGGCATCAGAGCAAAAACAAATTAACTTTATATAACACGAGTTAAAAACCAAAGACTTACAACTAAATATTATAAAAACAGCTGATATAAACAGATATCAACTGATTTCTATATTAACGCACCGAGTTTTGATATTTCTTGGCATACTAGCAAAAATTCTGCTTTGCTACTAAACACCTAATAAATTCTTTGTCTGGAGTTGTTTTGGACAAGTCCTGCTCTGTATTTTCACATTACTCTTTGTCACTCTCACATGCAAATATTGCAAAACAGTCCTGCTCAATCATAGAGTATCTACCATGGTATAACATGCAATGCAGAATCTTGTCATACCATCCAGTCTTACTTTTAAGTGACTGGCGATGTGTCACCTGAGGCTATAGACTTATGGAAAGCAGCAGGGATGTTCACACAGGCCAAAACCACAACAAACAAGCCGCCACACCTCTCATTCAAACCACAAGAATTTCCCCCGTGGTCAACTTTGACAGGCAACCTGAAGGACTATCAGGATCCAGGCCAGACAGAGACACTGACTAAAGATAAGGATGAACGAATAAATCAGCTCAAAGCATTTCACCTGCTCCGCGTTTGGCATCTGCTGGTGCTCTGATGTAATTGTTTATTGAGAAGTGATTCAATATTTTCCACTTTGCCTGCCAGGGAAACCCTTTTTTTCCTGGCCTTACCAAATATGCTTATAGATTCTCGTGAAGGTGATTTCTGGTCTTCTGAGACACACTTGCATCTTAATTAATCAACTATATCACAGTTAATGTGATAAATGGCATGCACAGGTTGGTGCTGGCAATGCAATGTAATCAAGTTCAAACTGTGTCTAATGTGATGCGAACAATGTAAACGATGAAAGAGTTGAAAGAATTATAAAACATTATGTATAGAACTTTGACATTTGAACAGAACTTGTAAATATATAACAAATGATAATCACAGCAGTTAATTTGCATATTTTAAAAACAAGTGACTGAAGAAGCTGTGCAGTGATGTGACCAAGTTCAAACTATATGCAAATTAGCTGTGCAATGCGGAACACATTCAGTGAAAGAATTTAAAAAACAGAACTTGAAACAAGTGGCTGTGCATCAAAAATTGAAATGGCGCAACTGAAGGCACCACAACGTGATGTTGCAACACACAGAATGTGTCTTGTATTCCTACACCTCTGTTATGATTAAGTAATGCTTGAGCATTGTGAAAGTTTTGCAGCTCGCCACATCAAAGCTCAGGTTTAAAACAAGCAAAGACCAATTCTTCCTTTTGGCGAAAATCTCACCAAAAGCCTTCATGCACAAATCAAAACATGCTCGTTTCAGATTCAAACCCTCTCGGTGGGTGAGCTTGCTGACAGTGAACTGTCTTTGTCCTATATTTCTATTCCGCAGTTGTAGACTGTTGCCCTCTTGAAAGAAACGGCTCCCTTGATCTATATCCATGGACATCTGTGCAAGTTTTGCTGCATTCAGACATAATGGACATTTGTTTTGAGCCCACTTTGCTGGAGACCTCACACAGTTTGGCTCTGTGTATGTGGCCGACATAGGCGCCATGTATGGTGGAGAATGCAGGCACACGTCTCCACCAATTTGCTAATTGCCACCAATTTCCCATTTTGAAAAAAAAGGCAATGTAACATTATTTGTGCATAACCCAACTAATATAAATGAGCCAAGCCTTCAACATTTTCATCACAACCAGCACATTTGTGCTAAAGGCCATAATATAAGCCTGTTATGAAAGAGCATGACAAAGCATTGTACAAGGACCTTCTGCAGGACAAACCATACTAGATTATCATCTGTAGACAACTGTAAATTTTGATGTACTATGCAACATACAATACCATATAATCAGAATATATAAAAGCACAGTTTACCTTATGGAAGCTTCCATGGAAGATCCTCCTGACTTGATCATTTTTAAACGTGGCTCGTTGGATCTCTCCTGTTGTATCCTTATTATAAAACGACACAGTTTGGGCGGATGCTGAGAAAATAGAGAAACAAAGAGTTAAATATCCCAAAAACAACCACAAATGAGAACAAACTAAATTCTCTACAGTAAATAGAAAGATATGATAGGACAAGTTGTTGGACTAAAGGGGATGTGGTGGATTAGGCCAAATCTGATTACTGGGACAGAGAGAAAGAAGCCTAGAGGAAAATTGTATTGGAGATCTCAGATATGTTATATAAGTATAAACTTTGTCTCAGATGTTTCTCCTTAAATTCATTAGGAGAAATTAAAGGATTTAATTAAAGGAATTAAACACAATGTGTTGACAAAGTAAAAGTCTAGAGAAATGAATGCGGACAGTGTGCAGGACTCAACAATAAGGATAGGGAGTAAGCTTTGCAAACTTCAACATGTGGTTTTCTGTGAGGCAGTCACCGTTGTTATGAAGTCTTCTGATTTAAACTCGCAACCAAGATATAGTTATCTAGCTGGCTGACACAAAGTTTTCTAATGGCAGAAGATTTATGATGGCTTTGGAAGCATCCACTGGAGCTGATTAAAGTTTGTAAACAAATCACTGATCTTTTTTATTCCAGCAAAAGAGTTGCTGTAGGAGTTATTTTTGATGATGAAAAACCTAATAGGTGATTTCTTATTTAGTTTTTTTGCTAAAAAAACAAACTTTATTTTTTTTTTGTGATGAGGCCAGTTAAAATGTTGACAAAGCAAAAACAAATCTAAATTATTTGTCCGACCAAGCCAGCACGTCAAAATCCTAATCCTGAATAAACTCAGATAATTTGGCTTTAGGAGAATCCGATGAGAGGTGTGATTACTGAGAAAACAGAAGACTTTATTATATTTATATATATCCCACTTACGGTCGATGGTGACACCGGTCTCGGGTTTGTAATTCTTGTCTGACACCTGCCAAATATCGAAGGCCTCGGTCGGTGAGTCCGGCAACAGCCGGAACATCAGAATGATGGTGTATGTGGAAGGCAGGCCATCAGGATGAATATATCTGTAAACAAGTAGAAAAAAATCAGCCATAGCAAAGAGGAGGATCTGTTTTTATTTCTGCAGACATCAGCACTGGTAGGTCAAAGTGAATGGATATATTTAATCCAGTATTTTATCAGTACTTTCATATGGTAAAATAATTAAGGAAGTGTGTGGGAGAACCGTGGCTTTGAATGCTTTTGGATAGTGAGCTCTACCTGGGCAAGCAGCAGCATGTAACAAAAGCCAACAAAGCTCTCAGTTTAACCCTACAGTCCTCCAATGACCCTCTCTACCACACTACTTTCACAGTGATGTCTGTACACAAGCATGCTGCCAGACTGTCATCTTAACAAACTGATTAAAACAGAAAATTTTTCTGCAATAACAAACCACAGCATTACATACCATGTGACATAACTGCAGTTATTTGAAGAAATGGGGTGATATCTCCCAAAAAAAAAACAGCTTCGTACTAATCTACTGTTCAAAATGAAATACTACTAAGATTTAAAATAACTGTTTTCTATATGAATATATTTTAAAATATAATTTATTCCTGTGATCAAAGCTGAATTTTAAGCATCATTACTCCAGTCTTCAGTGTCACATGATCCTTCAGAAATCATTCTAATATGCTGATTTTCTGCTCAAGAAACATTTCTGATTATTATCAATGTTGAAAACAGTTGTGCTGCTTCATATTTTGTGGAAACAGGAATACACTTATTTTCAGGATTATTTGAAAAATAGAAAGCTCAAAAGAACAGCAATTATTTGAAATAGAAATCTTTTGTAGCATTATAAATGTCTTTACAGTCTCTTGACCAATTTAATGCATCCTTGCTGAATAATTGTATTATTATTTTTGTTTTACATGTTAAAGACCCCAAACTTTTGAACAGTAGCAAGCTGCAAAAAATTACTGTAAAAATATTTGAAAAGTGGTCCATATGACTCATACACTATATTCCATGTCTTCTAAAGCTGTTCAGCTGGTCTCATCCTTTAACATTCAAATATATCATCTCAAGATGTGTAACATTAGGTTTAATGTCAATTAACCAAAATCTGTTGGTTCTTGCATATCTCACAACGGATCACGTATAACAGTGCCTGGTTACTGATTACTTTCACTGTACGGAAAAAGCTAATCATCTCATTTTGTGTTCCACAGAAGTAATGGTCTCAAAGGAAGGGCACTCTTCCTTCAAAGACTTGCTTGATGACTTGATGAGTACTAAATTGTACACAAAATCAGCATTCAGAGTCTAATCAAGAGAGGTTTGAACTCACGATGAGGGCTGGTTGAGGAAAGCGTTCTTGTGGAGCCTGTAGGCAGTGTAGCTGTTGAAGGAACCGGGTTCCATAGAGACACCCTTGGTACTAGCGTACATCTTCTCAGTCAGATTGAAAGCTTCCAGCATTCTGAATCCTGGGAAAACGAATCATTCATGTTAGTGTGGTCAACATACAAAAACACATGCATTATACTACCATTCAAAAGATTTTGCATTCAGCAAGGATGCATTCAATTGATCAAAAGTGACAGTAAAGACATTTATATTGTTACAGCAGATTTCCATTTCAAATAAATGCTGTTCTTTTGAACTTTCAATTCATCTAACAATCCGGGGGAAAATGTTTTGACATGAACTTCAGAAATTCTTTGCATCACAGGAATAAATTACATCCTAAAATATATTCAAATACAAAACAGTTCCTTTAAAGTGCAATAATATTTCATAATATTACTGTTTTTACTGTATTTTCGATCAAATAAATGCAGCCTCGGTGAGCAGAAGAACAAATATTAAACATTAAAACTTTGTGCAACGCATAAGACACATGCCTACCTGGTGATGTGAATCCATTCACATAGATCAATGGACAGCCTGTGGAAGCAAAACATAAACACATTCATTTAAGGTTCGAATAGATCAGCTGTAAAAGTTCTCTTACAGGTGTCATATGTCAAGTACCACAAACTCACTGGATGTTGCAGTTTCACAGATGAACGTGACCAGGTTGTCCTGAATGGTGGAGAAGGCATCGAAGTCGTCCACCACAAAGACATGGCGCTCGCTCGGTTTGCTGGCAATGTTCTGCAATTCCACGAAGTCCACGTCAGCCACGCCAACCACAAACACACTGTAACCTGAAACAGCACATCCTACATTAGCACGTTCATCTTAAAGTGACCATATTGAAAGTATTAGTGAAGTACTCTTATGTGAAAATAGACGTAATTAGGTTGTGTGCCTTTAATGCCTGTCAAAGCTCTGCATACATCATTCATCAGCTTTTGAATTCTGAATAGGTGTTGATGTGGTCATAGGGTTATGAGCTCATGTTTATGTCATAACCTTTAAAGTTCAGTAGTGAGTCATACCAGCTTGCTGTAGCTTGGCAGCATTCTTGTTCACTTCATCTTGAGAACGTCCATCTGTTACGGCCACCACAACCTTCGGGACGTTTCTCCTCATTCCACTGTCTAGAGTGAAGACCTTCTCGTATACGTGCTTCAGAGCCACGCCTGGGATGTTAAAAGAGAGGAAACATTAACAATACTCTTGACTCGTAAGTTTAACAAATATATCTCTGTCTATATTCCAGTCACTGCTAATTCTTCACAGTAAGCTTGGCCAAAATCTACTCAACATCAAGGAAAATGTTAAAATAAATAAAAGTAAAAAGAAATCAATAAATTATTTACATGTATACAATTATAAAAAGAAAAACAAATAATTTAAGATAAGATTAAAATAATATATATTATAAATAATAATACAAATTATAAAAACATACAGTATAATGGTTATTTTACTATGTATAAAAATTTATTTTAAAAATGTATATTAATTGTTTTTGGAATTAAGATTATTTTTGTAATGACAATAAGCAATACAATAAGCGTTACAAAACAATGAGCATACATCATAGGCACGTTTGCTGTACTAAACTTAAATGATGCTGATTATAATTAAAAAACTCAAAGTAAATAAAAAAGAACTATAAAATATTAAATAAAATATAACTTCTTTTTTTCTTATTTTTGGGGTGAAATACGACCCAGACATTTCTTGAAAGATTCACCAAATAACTTTTTGAGGAAAGTGTATTTACATGAAAAGGGCTGTGTCAGGTTTGTTTGAGTGATACCTGTCTTGGTGTTTCCTCCTCTGTAGCGGATGACCTTCAGAGCAGCAAGTGCAGTGCCTTTATCGTTATATGTGTTGAGTTTGAACTCTGTCTTTGCATCATCACTGTACTGCACGAATGAAACCTTTTGACACAAACATATTGCAATATAATTAAACAGTAACAATGATTCAGCAATGGAATATATCTCACCCAAAGATGACTGGATCGTCAAACTAGATTTTGCATTTCTCAAAGTCGCAATACCTGCATTCCCGATGGGCTGATGACGTCAAAGGCACCAACGACACTGAAGATAAACTGGACCACTTTGCTAAAACTATCATCTCCGATACTCCAGGAGCCATCGATGAGGAAAACCACGTCTGCCTTTGCTCCTTTGCATACTGAGAACACAAAAACAACTATGAACTGCAGCACGCAAGAACAGCTCTTGTTTCTAATTAAACTTTTACACAAGAGCGGAAAAAGGGTAATGAAATCTCACTAACAAACACAATCAATGAAAAAAACTATCCAATGAACCTCCATGTTGTAATTACTGTCATAACTGGTCACACTTTCTTGAGAAATTATGCAAGAATGAAGTACATATGAAATCCCTAAGGTCTAAAAAGGAACTAATTAATGGTATATTTTTCAATCACACAATTGGCAGCTACATGGTCCTCTCCACGTCATCAAGCAATGTTCTCAGCTTTTCGAAAAATGTCTCTCCTAAATTTATAATCCTAGGTGGATTAGTCCACGTCTTTCTGTACTTAAATCCAGCTGACTCCTCTGGAGTGGAAACCATTGCATATTGAAGTATTTGGCCACTTGTAGGCTTCTCGTGTGATGAATAAACAGGTTTTGAGAGTGGTCCAGCATGAATTTAGGAATCTTTTTTTTATGAATTGAAGATAAAAAGAAAGAATCCGGATTTTATTAGCAGAAGGATTTTCTCCAAGGCTTTAAAACTGATATTAATTTGATCCAAACTCATTCCAAAGAAGCAGATCTACAGCATGTTTGCAATGCATGTATCCATAAAAGCTCTGGACATTTTATTCTACTGTTTCCAAACCGCTCTTTGCAATCTAATTACAAACGCGAATTTTACATTGCTGCTTGCCAGTGGAAACCTTCTGCCACAAAAACTGAAAATCAACATGATAAATGAAATATGTGTTTCTTAAGCAGCGGCTGAAGGCCCTTACCCGCCCAGCCGGGTGGAATTGTGGGTGGTGGAGGGGGAGTGGGTGGTTTTGTTGGCACAGGTGTGGGTTTAACACCTAGAGGAACCAAAAGAAGTCAGAAAGCATCATTGTAAAAAATTCAGCAGGCGGATGAATATCTGCTAATTTCGGGATACAGCCTGAACTCACGGGTGCGTTCTCTGGTACTGACTCCGGGCCCCTCTAGATTGGGTGTCTGGACAAACACAGTGGCGTTGTAGAGGGAGTCTGGACTCAAACCTTCGAAACAGTACTGACTCTGGCCTGCAGTGATGGTGATCTCCTGCTGACCTTTAGCTGCCGCTGCAAACAGATCAAACAATAGTACCTCCATATCAAAACATACTACAGTATTTAGTATTCTATGGTGTTTCATTGCACTTTGTCCAAGTAAATAATCTAGACAAATTAAAACAGTTAAAAGCAGGGTGCTTTGCTGTAGTTTCCAAAACAGAAACCAAAAACAATTGGATACATAGCAGGGTTATTATAGTTAACTGAAAACTAACCATTAAAAAAAAAAAAAAAACAGATCGTTATTTAAAATAAATGACATATCATATAAAATGTTTAATTTCAGCTGATGTTTTAAATAAAAACATTTCTCATTTTAATTTAACTTCATTTTAACTTGATGTGAACTAAAGTAAAACTAAACAAAAACTGAAATAAAAACTTTATAGACATATATAAAAAATAAATTATTTCAAATGACAAAAACACACAACAAAATTGTGTGCTTTAACCAAAAATTTAAATTTAATTTAAAATTAAAACAGAAAATATACAAATTCAAAATTTTTATAAAAATCTATAATATAATCTCAATGAGACTAAAATAACAGTGTTATATACTACCATTCAAAAGTTTGGGGTCTGTGAGATTTTTTTAATGTAATTTCTTAAGTCTCTTTTGCTCAGCACTTAATACAGTAAAAACAACAATATTGTTAAATATTATTACAATTTCTAATAATGATTTTCTATTTGAATGTATTTTAAAATATAATTTGTTTTTGTGATGAACTGCTGAATTGTTTGAATACATTTGTGCTGCTTAATATTTTTGTGGAAACTGTGATACATTATGAAGTCTCCACTGTCGCTTTTAATCAATTTAATGCATCTTTTCCTTTCTAAATATAAAAAATTAATTAATTAAAACCATCTGACTGACCTCAAACATTTGACTGGAAGTGCATACATAATGAAAGACAGTAAATGAAAGTATCCTGAGTTTGACTCACCGTCCAGAGGGTTCAGCTTGATTCTGTATGAAGTAGCGGCACGGTGAGGCGTCCATCTGATGCAGAACCTGTCGTAGCCAACATCGTATGTCTCCAGGTTGGTCACATTGAGGTACACTGAAAAGTCAAGACAGAAATGTTGCGCTCAAATTACAAATCTTGCTGAGTAGCATTAAACCAGCAATGCACAAATATATCTAAACATCTGAAAGCATACAAGTTGTTCCTTGTCCCGTGAGAGGTTTGCTGACACCGCCATCGTATTGGGCGTACACCTGAACATCATACGTTGTGCCGGGAAGCAGGTTATGTAGGGTATAGCTGGTGACGTCACCAACAAACACCTCCAAAGACTCATCTTTATCTGAAGGAAGAATGGCAAAAACACATTTAAGGAAACAGGGTTTTAAAACAGATTTTAAACAGCATGCAGTGATCTCACACTACTGCAGTATTTGGTACCTGTTGGTTGATAAACTAGTTTGTAGCCCATGACCGGAGCTGGAGCTGGATCCCAGGACACACGGAAGCGTGTGTACCACTCGTCTGAGACACGCAGGTTCTGAGGTGCCAACAGGCCGACTGAACATAAGATCCAAAGTAAGTAAGACTTGTGGTTAAAAACCTTATAACAAGAATTACACAGATGTACAGTAATGTTTTAGTTGTGCTGAGCTGTTGCTGGTAGCTGAAGGATGTTCTGGATTCTAGCCCATGCTAACTTGCAGATTTAATGCAAGCTTATGCCAACGCAAACACAGTTTTCCAAACTCTCCACCATGCCCTACCAGCAATTAATTACTCATATTCTCCTTTAACACTTAAGAATGTCTTAGGGTTGAGAGTTGCAGTTTTGGGGAAGTTACTTGTACTTACTACTTATTATCTTTAACTACAATTAAAACTAAAACTATTAAATCAAGTTTTTAACCAAAAAAAAAAAAAAAAAAAAAAAAAAAATTATATATAATAATAATAATAATAATAATAATACATTTTATTTAAGGCGCCTTTCAAATCACTCAAGGTCACCGTACATCAGGGAGCAATAAATAAAACAACAATAAATAGCAACAATATCAATGAACCATAAAAAGAAAAACAGCAGTTTCCAAAAAAATAAATAAATAAATCAGATTTGAGTGCAGAAAGTAATCATGTAGGATAAGCTATTCTGAATAAGCGAGTTTTGAGTTTAGCTTTGAATTGGGATAACGAGTCAAAAATGTGGATGGTAGCTGGGAGGGAATTGCAAAGGCGAGGAGCAGCACGGCTAAAGGCTCTATGACCCATGGTGGTTAAACGAGCCGTGGGTACAAACTGTGTACGATTGGAAAGGTATGAAGTAAACCAAGTGAGAGGAATACCAGAAATACCAATAGCAGATAAACGGTTTAACAAGATATTGTGTGAAATGGTATCAAAAGCTGCACTCAAATCAAGCAAAACAAGAATAGATAAGGACCCACCATCAGCAGCCATTAACAGATAATTAGTTACTCTCACCAAGGCTGTTTCTGTACTATGCTTGGGGTGAAATCCTGACTGAAAACACTCATATAAGTTGTTATTACTAAGGTGAGCTTGAACCTGTGCTGCAACTGCTTTTTCAAGTATTTTCAAAATAAAAGGAAGATTTGAGATGGGACGGAAGTTATCTAAATTGTTAGGGTCTGCACCAGGTTTTTTGAGCATTGGGGTTATAGCAGCTATTTTAAAAGATGATGGAACAGTGCCAGAGCTAAGGGAAGTATGAACAATACGAGTTATAAGAGGAGAAAGAGAAGGAAGACAGTCTTTTACCAGGTGAGTTGGTATGGGATCAAGTAAGCATGAGGAAGAATTAGATTTGTAAATAAGATTAGAAATTTCAAATTCAGATGGCAGGGTAAAAGAACAGAAAAGAGTAAGAGGGGAATCGATTGAAATGCTACATAATGAATTACAATATGGGTTAGCCGGAGAGGCCAACTGTTGGTGGATAGCAGTTATTTTGTTACTAAAAAAAGACATGAATTCAACACATCGAGCAGTGCAGTACAGGTGTGCAGGAAGGCTGTCAGGTGGTTTCAGTATACGATTTACAGTGGAGAACAAAGCTGTAGTATTACAATCTCCAGATTCAATTAAATGTGAATAAAACTCATATTTGGCAGCAGAAAGAGCATCTTTATGAAGATGAACATGTTCGTTATACAGCTCTCTATGTACCATAAGTCCAGTTCGTTTATAAAGGCGTTCCAAACGCCGCCCACAAGTTTTTAGCTGGCGAAGTTCAGGAGTAAACCAGGGCGCAGAGTTAATGAAAGATACAGTCCGAGTTTTAAGAGGTGCAAAAGTTGTCGTAAGAGCTGTTGTAATTCAGAATTATAAAAAGAGACCAGATCATCAGAGGAAGAGAGATGGTCACTGTATGAATATATGAATATAAATGAAAATAAGAATCCTGAAGAAAGCTGAAGTACTAAAATGAACTATTAAATAAAAATAAAATGAACTATTAAATAAAAAATAAAACAATTTTTTTTTAAATAAATAACTCTAAAAACAACTAAATTAAAATAAAAAACAATATCTAAATAGCAATATTTAAAACTAATGACAAAAATGCCATTAAAATTGAAAATGAAAATATAAAAATAAATGCTAATTCAAAATATAAATAACAACAATAATAGCAAATAAATAATACTAAAATAACTTATATTATACTTATAATTAAGATACTTATCATTTAAAGTAGCACAATTTTTATAAAAACAGCTCAAAGAATGTCACGCTATTTAAAAATGCATTAAACAAGTAATGTTGCAACTTTTAGGTAGTTACTCCAAAACATACTAGCTGCATTCCAAATGACACACTATACACTATGCACTAATACACTATGTACTCAACCATGTAGTGTATGAATTATATAAGGTTATCTTGTCATTCATAATAGGAGTCTGAGAGCCACTGGTGGGTTTTTAAAGTGCACTTTGTTTTTTTAATTTTCATTGTGAACACATAGCTCACATTATTAATACTACAAAACATCATGGAATAATACATAAGTACGATTTGGGATGCGATTTGTATAGCAATCACAGAAAAAGCATCCAAAGGTGAGAAATCAAAGCAGTGCATGTTTTGCGAGAGCAGTTCGTGTGACTTACGTGTTCTTCCATTTCCATTTAGGGATCCGCCAGGTCCCTCAGGATAAACTGCCGTAACTGTGATGTTGTACGGGGTGTCAGGAAGCAGATTTTGAAGCATAGCGTTATTTCTGTTGCCGGGAACAACAGTCTGCAGAGAAAACCATCAGATTTTTTGCTGAATAACCACAGCCAATTATCAATTGAGACTTTGGTTTATTCAGAATAATGTGCACTGATGAATCATGAACAGTTTGTTTATGTTCACTTCGTGTTGTAGACCTAAATGTAGTGCAGATAGAAAGTATCCTTAAATGAAAAGTATTGAAGGAGTGAATAACTAAATATATACTTTTACTCACAAATTCTGTGATGGGATCTCCCGTCAATGGAGCATACGCGATCTTATATTGTTGTACGGGACCCTCAGCGTGATCCCAGCCAATGCTAATCGTGCTTGTGGTGGTTTCGAAGACCCTCATGTTCCTGGGACCAGCTCGTGGTACTGCAAAAAAGAAATAAATATATGCATGTATTAATTCACAATGAGATCTATAACATGCATTTAATAAACAGAGAGAATTTCCATTTCGTGCCATAAAGCACCATTTTTAAAGATGTAGCTCACATGTTTTTCCTTTTCCGTCAATTCCTGGGCCTTCTCCATCAGCATATACCGCCATCACATTCACAGAGTACGGTGTATCCGGGACGAGCTGATCCAGGAAAGCACTGTTGATGTTGCCAGGAACGAGAACCTGTGGAGAAGACCATCATTTAGATAACACAAAGACAAGTATATTCACAAATATCCACTGTATGACAACCCAGCACAGACGTTACGAATCTGGCAAAGCGAATATACATAATGACGTCACCGTTAAGCCCCTGTTTAGATTAGCGGAGCTAGATAACATTTCCAAATAGATATGTAATGCAAACAGATGTGCTCATGGGGTTAAATGCTACATAAATACTGTCGGATCAGCGTAATTGCCCCCGGGGAGCGGCAGGAGCCGAAGAGAGACTGGATTCGGGGGTGACGGGGAAACCCCGTCAGCTACCTGTCAACACGCTGCAGGATTATCACCCCATCTGCTCATTTGTAGGCTTCACATCACCAATGGCAGCTGCATACTTTCCATACACCAACGCTTATGACAGAATCTGTTCTGGCACAAACTGATGGGTTTGACAAATATGGGTCAGCATGCAGGATATGAAAATTTCTCTTTTGTGTCCCAACTCGTTTTGTTTAGTTATGCAGGGAGACTTGAGAGCCTGAGAGACTCTATACAATTCTCTCTATGCCAAACACAACAAAAGCTGCCCAAAACCAAAAGTGTAGGTGCTAAACATCCTGAGTAATGACTTTAATTAATGACACAACTAACTTAAAATACCTTGACAGTAGCAAAAACAAAAACTAGTTTTCAGTTGTTCAATAACGAACTACTATGTCCATTTTGTAGCAGTGGATCTTAAATAAAAATACTACATTGCCAAGCAAGCCGAGGCAATAAACAGACACGTTATCCTAAAATATTCCCCTCTCTCTCTCTTTCTCTGAAGTAGTATTGGAAAGTCTAATTAATTTCAGTGAATCGATTCAGATGGTTTGTTGTACAAATGAACTTGTTCAAATAAATAGATTCGCAGATTCATATGAGTCATCCCTCAGTAGGGTTCACAAAAGCCATTTTACTTGCTGTAGTTTAATAAATATTTAGTTAAATACTGCAGTTTATCATTTTGTTTTCAATTCATTGTCTTTGTTTTGGGTTTATTAGCTGCATTTTGTGTAAATTTACGTGTTTGAGTTAATTGAGGTCCTTGTTGGTTTTTATTATATAGTCTAATAACTATCTGAAATGACGTGCCCCCTTTTACAGTTTTAATGCCGTTAGCTACTGTTTTTTATTTTTTGGTACTGGTTTTCTTTTAAAGTTGATGCTTGACTGCATTGATTGCATTCTGATTAGATAAGCTGTGTCCAAAATTGCTGAAAACCCTTCAACCAATATTTCATATGGTGTTCCTGTACCTCAATTGGCAGAGAATGATGCTAAATCACTGATTTTCAGGAAACACACATACATTTAATGTATATTAAACGTATTACTTGTGCATAAAAGTGTCCCTAAAATGCATAAAAGTATATAAGCAGAATAGTGCAACACTCACAGACTCAAGCGGTCGGATCCCACTCAGTGGGGCGTAGGTAACCCTGTACTGCTGCACCTGGCCCGAGGCGGGTTCCCAGCGCACATTCAGACTGTTGGGAGTTGGGTTGTAGACCTGGATATTCCGGGGTGGGACTCTTGGAACTGTGAAAGAGGGTGAGAGTGTGTTGAGTAGGAAGCCACAAAACAGCAGAGTGAGAACAAGGAATTTACAGAATAGCGGAGGAAGTCGAACAGCTCACAGAAGCGTTTTAACAGGAGGAAGCTCAGTAAAGTTCAGGAATGAATGCTGAGCAAAGCATTCGACAGCGGTGCAGACGGATTTTATGGTGAGAAAGTGCCAAAAAGGAAAGGCAGGTGGTGGGGGGCATTTAGGGTTGTTGCTAAAACTGCTTAGTACGCTTTTTAAACCGAAGCAGATGTGACTATTACTACAGAAATCTGTTAAAAACTCTCCATCATGAGTTCAAAGGATCCAGTTGCTTTTAGTGAAACTCACTAGCATAAATAAAAAAAAACTCAAGCATCCTAATCCTGTAGTTGTTGCTCTGTGTATACAATTTAGTAGTGTGCTAACATAAAACCCATTTTTAGCATTTATACAAACATGCATAAATTGCGTTGATTCTCCACAATGAGTTGTGAAGCATATAAAACCCAGTTGCTAGATTTTTCGAGTGGCTGCTTAGGGTGGTCAAAGTGTTTTCACTGCTGCTATGTAGTTGCTAGGGAGTTTTGGTGAAATGTTTGGTCCAAGTCTAAAAATAAGACTTTTTACTCTCTGTCCGACAAAAATCCTAAATCTGAAAACTAAGAAAAGCCATAGCACAGCTCTACTCAACAAGTCGCTCGATTTGATCACTTGGCAACTCACAATTTTTGTGCGATAGTAATAGTGATGCGTAACTGCCAAGTACAACTTACGTGTCTTTCCTTTTTCAGACTGTCGGAGACCCTCTCCCTCTGGATAAACAGGAACCACAGTCACTGTATAGACCGTGTCTGACAGAAGGTTCCTTAGGACTGTGTTGGTGGTGCCTCCAGAAACTTGCTCCTGTTGACGTTTGAAATTTAAATTTATTGAAGATCAGCTGCATGTCCGGAAAGACAGTTGAGCCTCTTCCGTAGATCAGCTCTTACCATGTCTTCAGCACCACCAGTTGCTGGGACGTAGAAGATTCGATACTGCCGGACGTTACCTTCAGCAGGCTCCCAGCGCACCTTCAACGAGCTGGTTGTGGGATCGGTGACCTGCAGGTTCTTTACTCCACCCAGAGGCTCTGAGAATTGCGAGAATTGAAATTAAGCATGCTACGTGCTAAGGGAGTAACATCCAAACTTGACATTGCAGGTACGCACTTGTTTTTCCATTCTCAGACTGTTTCTTTCCTTCGGCATCAGGATATACTGGTACTACAGTGACCCTGTATTCTGTGTCTGGTTGCAGGTTTCTCAGAATAGTATTGGTGGACATTCCCGATACTTGGGTCTGAAGAGTACATCAGTACAGCCACACAGTTAATTACAAGCAAACCAAATGGACAAACTCGACAAAAATGTCATTTATTTAATTACCATGCTTGAAGCACCACCGGCAACAGGCACATAGATGACGTTGTACTGACGAACATCTCCATCTGCAGGGTCCCAACGTACTCGCAAAGAGTTCACAGTTGGGTCTGTCACCTGGAGGTTCTTCACGCTTCCCATAGGTTCTGCGTTAATAAGACAGACATGTTGAGCTCAGACAATAAATAGGGATCCCTCATAGAGGCAGATGAGTTCTTCATCCCGAAATTGCAAGTTACAAACATCTTGACTCACTTGTCTTTCCATTTTCTGACTGACGTTTTCCTTCCACGTCATTTTCATACATAGGCAACAATGTGACCTTGTACACCGTGTTAGCATTGAGATTACGTAGGACGGTGCTTGTCGTGCCACCGGAAACTTGTTCCTGATCACAAAAACAAGAGATTTGGTCACATGATTTGGAATGTCCTTCATATAAACCATTAGAAGTTACCTCGTCACATCTTACCATCTTCTCACTGTCTCCAGGCTGCGGGACATAGAAAACCTTGTAATTGCGAGGATTTCCGTCAGCATGCTCCCATCGCACATTTAGGGTGCTGCTGGTGGGATCGGTAACCTGAAGGTTGCGAACTCCACCCAATGGTCCTGAAAAGCACAGATATGTGAACTTTAATACCATAGCCAGACATTTCGATTAGTGACCAATTTATTCAAAGGTGCACTATGGTATGTCTTCACAACGAACTCACTTGTTCTTCCATTCTCAGAAAGAGGTTTGCCTTCCATCTCATGATATACTGGCACCAAAGTCACAGTGTAGGTTGTGTCGGGCTCCAAGTTCTTCAGAACAGTGGAGGTTGTGGTTCCAGAGACTTGATCCTGCAAGTCAGCAGTGTTTCAATAAAAATATACAACCTGTAACTGCAACTCTAGAATGGAAAAATCTGCATTGATTGTAGAGCTTGGCAATGCTTTACAGGTGTAATTTGTATAACAAGCACATTTTGTGAAATTTACATATGGAAGAACAAATAATTTATATAATAAGTTCAAAACATCCATTTACAAGTGTCAAAACCAAATCAAAATAAGTGTACGAGTGACAACTGAAACTACAGTCTTGTTTGCTATTTCTGGAACATCCATGGAAATCATTCTCACCACTTCTTGATCTTGGCTTCCGGCGGCAATGTAAATGACAATGTATTCCCGCACATTGCCTTCAGCCGGCTCCCAGCGTACATTCAAGGTGCTGATAGTTGGATCTGTTACCTGTAGGTTCCTCACGCTCCCCAAAGGTTCTAAGGAGACAACAAAAGGGTCACTCAAGATTGACAAAATGTGTCCAAACCTTCTTCAGATACTTATATACAACTTCTCAGTGTGACTGAGGTCATTTTGGAGTCACTTACTAGTCTTTCCCTTCTGATTGAGTTGAGGTCCATCTCCTTCAGCGTACACTGGCAAAACAGTCACTGTGTACATGGTGTCTGGCAGGAGTTTACTCAGCACTAATGTTGTGGTGCTCTCAGACACTTGTTCCTGAAAGAATATAGAAAATGGAGCTTAGTACACTATATCTTCTTCAAACCCATTCCAACTAAGGAACCCTAGTTTGTTTTAACAAAGATTGGTTGCACAAGGTCTACCCATCCAAAGAGATAAAGAAAACTAAACTTGTAAAAGAAAACTGAACTCTCTCTTTGTAGCTTGCCAAACAGATTGTTTTCACAGTTTACTCCAGCTCCGTCTAAACATTGGTGCTCCCAGTTGTAAACTTTCCAGCAGGTTTTTCAGCATAATGAGAATTCAACTAGAGTTTCATTATATCACTCTCTCATCTCTGGTCCTCAAAGGAAGACTATGTCTATATACGTCTGTCTGCAAGCTATGCCATTAGATTCCAGAGAGATTTCCACTTTTGACATCAACACTGTATAAACACATTTTGAAATATTCAGATATTCCTACCATGAGCTTAGGTCCTCCGTTGGTGGGCACGTATAACACTTTGTATCCCTGCACGTTCCCGTCGGCGGCATCCCATGTGGCAGTGAGTGTTGTGAAGGTGGGATCAATGAGACGGAGATTTTGAACACCTCCAAGAGGCACTAGAGTGAGATAGACAATAGTTTTATAACGGAGATAGTGTGTCTGTGCATAGATACCTAAATAAGCTACAAGGCTGATACACACATGTCCTTCCATTCTCAGACTGGCGCCTGCCCTCTGTGGCGGGATACACTGGAACCACGGACACTGTGTATGGAGTATCAGGCTGCAGGTTTCTTAAAACAATAGACGTTTGGGCGCCAGGTACTTGTTCCTATTTACAACAATGGGAAAAATAACTTCAGTGATGTCTTAAGTGATGTCTTTATATAAAGTTTCTTTAGACACTTTCCAACTCCTGTACTACCAGTTGTAATGCTTTCTCTAGGTACTTTTGTTATGTGTATCTGTTTTGCATTTGCTGCTCTTTATGTTTGTTTGTTTGTTAATACTATCCATTTTCTATATTGTTATGTGTTACTATGTTGTTTCTTTGTATCTTTGCTATATCATGATATGCAACTGCAATCATTTTGTTGTTTCTGGACTGGGCAAATGTCTACTGTCCAACTCAATTGATTATCTGAGCTGTCTATCTGTGACTATGTGAAATGAATGTTCATTGTGTTACTGCTTATGTAAAGCTTCCTTGAGCCTGGGAAAGGCGCTATATAAATGAAACATATTAATATTTTACTTTTTTGCAATGAGACATTATTTTTATGACAATTAAGCACAAAAATAATTCTGTTTAAAAAAGTACTGTTTCAAATTTCTTATTTTTTCTTATGGAATAATAGTTGTGAGAAACAAAGCCACACCATAGCCTCAGTTCCTCCAGCTGCTGGGACGAAGAATATTTTGTACTGGCGCACAGCCCCGTCCGCGGGGTCCCATTTGACATTCAGAGAGGTCATGGTTGGGTCGGTGACCCTCAGATTCTTCACACCACCCAGAGCCCCTGTAAAGAAGATTTCCATTTTACTGTTTTGGCATTAAGTGTATGAAGCATAATCCAGATCGTACTTCCAGACTGGAGTTTGGACAGAGTGGTGCAATATGCATATTCACTCCTAAAAACAAACATTCTGGGTTTAAAAAAGAACCTCTTCTTAGAACCTTTGTTGGTTGTAAATTTAATCTCTACGGAAAAGAGAATCAAACAGAAACGTCAGATGGAGTCATTTAGTCACCTATTTTTCATTCTTAATCAGTGAAAGCAAGATATTGAGATTAAGACACCGAGGTTTCTGAGAGAAACTCACTTGTTTTTCCATTCTCAGACATTCTCTGGCCATCTCCCTCTGTGTAAACAGGAATTAAGGTCACAGTGTAAAGCGTGTCAGACTGAAGGCCTCTCAGAACTGTGCTGCTGGTGGTTCCTGATACCTGCTCCTGTTTTCATGAAAGAATATACAGTATTAGGCCTGTTTAAGTCAAAGAAACATTGCAAATCACTTCCACTTGAGGTCTGCAAATCAATATTCATGGTTGATCAGAACATCGAATTGTAGTTTACTCTTTAGTTGATTCTTGACGTCCTACCAGTCCTACCATGCTTTCGGCACCACCAGCCGCAGGTACGTAGACGACCTTATACTCCTTCACTTTTCCTTCCGCCGGCTCCCAACGAACATTCAATGTGGTCATGGTGGGGTTCAAAACCTGCAGGTTTCTCACTCCTCCTAAGGCTTCTACAGGAACACCACACACAGTGTTACATAATGCCATCTCATTTTCATTGCATAACATCTTATAATAATCTGACAAAACTCCAGATGTGAGCGAAAACCAAGATGTTTTATGGAATGCATCCTCCCTAAATGAGTTTATCATTGTTTTCGCTTCCCAAATGGAGTCGTAAAATACTTCAGGACGTTGAAAGGACTGCCTTGGAGCCACTTACTTGTTTTTCCTTGGCCGGAAATATCTTTACTTTCTCCGGTGCGATAGACGGCAGCCACAGTTATGGAATAAGGGGTGTTAGGGGTCAGCTTCTGAAGAATGACGCTGTTCTTCTTTCCACCAACTTGAACCTGATTGGAAAAGATGCCAATAGTTAGATTTGTTTTGGTGTTCATTGGTTTCCATGAAACGAGAACGGCACCCTTTCAAAAATAAGTGTGTTGAATATGGTGCAACAGCAAAAAACAACAAGAAATGGCACTCGCAACCCATTTTGCTTCCATGATCAAGAATTTCCTAGTAAAAAAGGTTATTTAATGTGAAATAAAACCCTAAAATAAAGCCTAAGTAGCTAGTTAACTACATTACACACATTTAAACAGTTACAAGAAAAAAAACTCTTTTACGAACATTTTACAAATATTGTTGGCTCTTTGACAAAATGCTTTTGTTCCTCTTTTGTATGTCTATTTGGATAAAACTGTGCACTAAACGCACATTACATAAATTAAAATTAAAATAAACATTAACCAATATTTTGCATGGACATGGCGATTTTAATAACTTTGGCACTAGTTTTTGTGTGACCAATCAGCATAATCCTGCATTAATAAACAAAATGGTGAAAGTGCCATTGTTCATTTCTAATACAGTTAAACAATTCCAAAACAAACATCTCAAGTGCATAGACATGAAATATATAACAGTAATGGTTTTGTTTTCTTGAGGCCTACATAACAGACATGTTGTGATGGTTTGCATCAGATGAGTCTGTTGGTAATGGCTTCCTGTCACAACGTTTTCATTTGCTTGCTGTAATGATTAACACACGGGCCTTGAACTTTCTTAAAACATATTCTACCACTCATCATTATAATTGAAAAATTACCCATGTCCTGCTTCAAAACATCTCATTGGAGGGGGAATGGAGACAGCTGAACTTACAGACAGCAGTTTTCCACCCGCGAGGGGTTGGTAGGTGATTTTGTAGTTCTGGACGGGGCCTGTCGCATGGTCCCATTTCACGGTTAGAGTTGTAGTGGTGGCGTTGAAAACCTGGAGGTTTTGCGGTGGTCCAGTGGGCACTGGGAGCATACAGAAAGGTTGATCAGCAAAATCTGGCTTTGGAACTGTAGCTAAAACTATTGGGGATGGGAATCAAGAGGAATTTAAAGATTCTGGTTCTGATTCCACTTGATGAATCCAGTTCCTTAACAGTTCTTTTAGGGTTTTTGAAGAAATTACGAATTGTATATTTAACAAAAAACTACTATTTGGGCAAGATATTCTAATGTTTCCTTTATTATTAAAGCAGAATTTATACAACTAAACTCCAATTGTTAATCCAAATGTTAACTAAACATACCATATGAAGACACAGCCAGTAATCAGACAACAAATCAGTTAGTAATTATCTCAACATCGAATCAGTCAGTAATTAACTCAACAACGAATCTTTAAGTTGATTCAAACTCATAACCTATGAATTTTTGGTCTTTTTGACTGATTCATTAAAAAGAACCGATTCATTCACGAATGGAACCAAAGATCATAAAAATCCTTCAATTCTAGATTTTTTTTTTTTTTTTAAATTGGTTATTGCTTCCCATCCCTAGTCATTATGCTGGTTACATGTGCATCATGGGTCAATCCTGAAAGGAGGATGGAGGTGCATGGGTTTTTGCAACAAAAACAATGCAGTCGGGCATGTTATGCATGCGCATTTATGACTGACGACAGATGACAATGATGACAAAATGATAGCGATGAAATGGCAATGATGAATGATGATGGACAAATGATGGTGGATGAGTTTCTGGTGAAACACAAAAATGCACATGCAATTCGTCATCTTGCTTCTTTCATCATCCTCATTAGCATTTACATTAACAATTACATTTTCTCTCATTGGATACAACATACCGGGTGTAATGACCTTTGACACTAGAAAAAGATAAACAACACGTTATTTTATTGTATAGTCAACAGCTGTAACATTTTAACTAAAGAAAAACAAAAGTTTAAATACTGTATGTGTACACTTTTAAGTAATATTATTTTCTGCGTCACTGCAATATGTCTCCATCATACTTATCAGTAGGAAATTGTTTGGCATCTTTAATCATCTTGAATGTCAATTTAATATATTCTTGCTGAATAAAATTTATTACAAGACCTTACTAACCCTAACCTTTTGAACAGTAGTATATATGACCTTTTTTTGCATATAAAATTGTTAACATCTTTTTTTCTTGTCAAGAAAAAGGCAAATTTGTTGAGACAAAAGAAGCCGTTTTGAATTCCTTCATAAATAAACTGCTATTTATTCAGTTTTGTAAACTGATTCTGTCCCAGTACTCAAGAGTTAGTGTTCTACATGTGTGGTTGTGTGTTAGTCTCACATGTGCGTTGGCTCCCCATCAGATCCTCACTCTCCGACTCATCAGGGTAGATGGCCGTGACAGTGACGTCATATATTGTGTCTGGGTCTAAATCTGGCAAAACGTGGCTTGTCTCTTCACGATTCAGGATTTCCTACAAAAGACCAATTCCGGTGAGTCTCACATGTTATTTTAGAGAGTTCATTAAATTTGTAATGAGAATGTAATTTGATGTTGCTTTAAAATCAATTGCACACTCTTAAAAATAAAGGTTCTCTATTGGCATCAATGGTTCCATGAAGAACCTTTCCATTGATCGTAAGGTTATATTTAGTGAAACAAAACGATTCTTTTTAAGAACT